>NC_044908.1:13788080-13919606 GCF_001633185.2 Quercus lobata | reverse complement strand
AAAGCCAGTAGTTGTGTCTCAGCCACCATCACAAGAACCTCAACCAAAGGCATAACCTTAACCTATACATACCCTGTTTAATGCAATAAAAAAAAAACCATCATGAAATTCAACCCCATAACCCTCATGTCATTAACACAAGAATTCTTATAATTCATAAATTCCTTACGCACAAAGAAACATGAAGCTATATTAGCTAATTCACCAAAAAAATGGCAAGCACCAGTGCCAAAACTCTATAAACAGAAAAGTGTTTTTATCTGTTGTAATGAAGTTTTCAAGAGAAAAAGACAATTGATTGTAAATCTTAATTTGCTGTAATTAAAAAAAAAAAAAAGGTCAGAGAGATCCTTCAACAAGGAATTGAAAATTTGATACCAAAGCATTATACCAAAATTTGCCAGTCAATGCAATGACTTCAAGTATGCCTTTGACCTATTTTCAATTCTATGCCTCTACAATCTCAATTGTAAACAACACACCAAATATAAACACATAAACAAACAGAGAATGAACATTTGTTAAACACTTTAATAGTTAACAAATTTGAAGGAAGAGTGAAATACAGAAGGAAACCCTAAGTTTTGAGAGTGAAATACAAATTTAAACACTTATTTCAATTGATGGTGTCCCAAAAAACACCAACTCCTGAACTTGTCCATATGGCTTGTCCAAGGAAAGACCAGCTAAGGTGAACTAGGCAACCATCCCAAGCTTCATGGTTGACCTTGCCTGTCTTTAGACGGACGAGGTCCCATGGGAAGCTTGTCCATCCTTAGTCATTTAGACAAGGACGACCCGTCCTTGATAGTCTCGTCCGTCCTTGATGAAGGATGGACGAGTTCATTGGATTGAACTACTAAGTGCCAAATTCTCCATGGAATGCAAGTCCAACTGAGGTAACTTCCATGGCGGTTATGGAAGTTACCTCCAAATTCTCCGGACTCCTCGACATTAGAAACGGTTATTAAACAGATAACCGTTCTACACATACTATATAAGGATTCTTTGATGAGAAGGTAAGTCATTCAGACATTTTTATTCAAGAAATCACTCCCTTCTTACAGAGAATTCCAAGTTCACTAACTTCACCATTGGAGGACTTTTGGCCGGTCCCCACCGGTCTCCTCTGATTCAGTGTTCTTGTTTTCAAGATCTAGCCCAAAGATCATCAGCGCTCGAGACTTATCAACCTACTGATATCCAAGGAAATATCAGTTGGTGCCGTCTGTAGGGAGAAGGTTGTTTTACAATTTACTTTTCCGTGAAAAAAGGTTGATGGTTCGGACCAGATCGAGGGCTACTAGCCCAGGTCATCAAGGAAGCAGGGATGCTTCAAGCAACCCTCATCGCGATCGCCAATCTGCACTAGTCATGTAGACATCATCTGTCCAACATGTGCAATCTATGGCGGCCGCTATGGCGGAGTTGACTCGCCAAAACCAAGAGTTAAGAATGGAGATTAATCTGAGGAGGCAAACATGTGAAGAACGTGAAGAAGGAGGACAAACATAGAGTCATGATGATAGAGAGAATACTGAAATTGGAAGTCAGTTAAGAGGCACCACTTCACGAATGGTACCACACTTGAAAGAAGAAATGGACCAAATGAAGAAAGTCATGGAGGAAATGAAAGAGAATATGAGGAGGGCGAATCCGATAGAAAATTTGGTTCACTGAACTGATTCCCCCTTTATGGCTTCCATCAACGGTTACCCTCTACCATCAAAGCTCAAGTTGCCTTCTCTGGATTCGTATGATGGAACATGCAACCCGTTTGATCACATCGCCACCTTTAAGACCACCATGCATCTTCAAGGGGTGCCCGATGAAATAATGTGTAAAGCCTTCCCTACTACCCTCAAAGGCCCAGCATGAGTTTGGTTCAGCAAAATACCCTCGAATTCGGTGAGTTCTTTTGAAGAGTTGAGCAAGTTGTTTGTTAACAATTTCATTGAGGGACAGAGGCACAAGCATTCCTCGTCCAGCTTGTTGACCATAAAGCAGGAGGAGAACGAGAGCCTGCGGTCGTTCATCACCCGTTTCAACAGAGAAGCCCTAAGTATGGACGAAGCAGATGATAAGCTTCTATTGGCGGCCTTCCATAATGGGGTGAATTCGGATTTGTTTATACATAAAATCTATGAAAAAGAGCCCCAGTCCATGGCCGAACTTGTCCATTTGGCTCAAAATTTTATAAATGCAGAAGACGCGATCATTGCTAAGAAGAGGAAGAGGTCTGAGAGAGTAGAGGCAAACCCCAGTCGCCATCCCGAGCAAGGCTCTCATCCAAAGAAGGGACAGACAGAAGAAAGGAAAGACCGAGATAATAAGAAGCTAGGCTCTTTAACATGGAACCAGCAATATACCCCTTTGAATATGCTACTTGAGCAGGTCCATATGCAAATCAAGGATGATCCTTCCTTGAAGTGGCCGGAGAAAATGAAGGGAGATCCCAATAAGCGCAATAGGAACAAATATTGTCGCTTCCATAGGGATCATGGTCATGATACAGACGAGTGTTTTGATTTAAAACAGCAAATTGAAAATCTCATAAGGTAAGGGAAGTTGAGGAATTTCGTTGGATGAGACCACAGGGACGAGAAACTGAAAGGAAAGATGGAAGAATCATCGCGACCACCGCTCGGAGAAATAAGAGTCATTATAGGGGGAAGTTCGACAGGCTAGTCGTCCAAGTCCAAGAAAGCATACTTGAAGGTAGTGCAGAGCGTCCAACTTTCTGGACGATCTCCGAGAGCAAGGTCCATGGACGAACAAGCAATCACCTTCACGGACGAAGACGCTGAGAGAATTCATCACCCACATGATGATGCTATCGTCATCTCCTTACTTATTGCTGACTACACAACTAGAAGAGTCTTAGTGGATAACGGAAGCTCGGCGGACCTTTTATATTATCCAGCTTTTTAGCAGATGAGGTTAGGACGAGACCAGCTCCGTCCAGTAAATTCCCTCCTAGTAGGTTTTGGTAGAAAAAGGTACAACCCGTGGGTACTATTTCCTTATCAGTGGTAGTGGGGGCATACCCACGACAAATCACTAGGGATGTGAACTTCCTTGTGGTAGATTTTTCATCCTCCTACAACGCCATAATTGGAAGACCAACTTTAAATAGTTGGAAGGCTGTTACCTCTACTAACCACCTATCAGTCAAGTTTCCAACAGAACACGGAGGAGGGTAGGTACAAGGAGACCAACTAGCAGCAAGAGAATGTTAACTGGCCATGTTGGCCATGGACGAACAAGTTCAAGCCATGAATATTGAAGAAAAGAGAGTTGTAGCAGCATTGGAAGATATTTTCTTGGACGAAAATAACCCTGAGAGGTGTACCAGGGTTGGAACAGATCTAGAAGAGAAGATTAAGAAGGACCTCGTCTAGTTTTTGAAGAAAAATATTGATGTGTTTGCTTGGAGTCATGAGGACATGCCGGGTATAGACCCTAGTGTCATTACCCACCGTCTGAATTTATGTCCTTCTTCTAATAAATGGTACATTTTCTAGTGCAAGTTGAGACGCAGAGAACAGTATAAATCATGCACCTGAGGTCTATCAATAAAATTCCAATTAGGTTAAATTATCAACACAACATCCGCATCCTACCAATAATTAATTGGTAAGGTAGAGTGTCTACGTCAATTTGACTTGCAAAAGACCACATATGATCTAAAATCAACTTTTGATGTCCTTAACAAATGTGCACAGATCTAAAATCAAATCAAACAATAAATAATAGATCATGTAGGAAAGTATTCAACCATGGAAAATTTGATTGATAGGAAAATTAAAAAAGAAAAAACGTTTTTATTTTTTTTATTTTTTTTATTTTAAAGAGGAAGTGCTAATATGAGTGAAAGGATGGAAAAGTCATTACTCATCAAATCACAAAGAGAATAAGAAATAAATGAGATATTTTTAAGTGCGACAAAAGAAGAGGGTGTTTGCCCCTAAGAGGGATGATGCTATCAAAGACGAAGTCCAAAAGTTGATTGTGGCGAAGTTTATTCGCGAAGTGTACTATCCAGATTGGTTAGCTAATGTAGTAATGGTCAAAAAGGCAAATGGCAAGTGGAGAATGTGCGTAAATTTCACTGACTTAAACAAGGCTTACCCCAAGGATAGTTATCCGCTACCACGCATTGACCAGTTGGTAGACTCTACTGCGGGCCACAAGTTGCTTAGCTTCATGGATGCTTTTTTTGGATGCAATCAGATAAGGATGGACGAGGCAAACCAAGAGAAAACATCCTTTGTCACCAGTCAATGCTTATTCTGTTATAAGATGATGTCATTTGGCTTAAAGAATGCAGGGGCGACATATCAGAGATTGGTCAACCACATGTTTCGTTCGTAGATTGGGCGGAATGTGGAATTCTATGTAGATGACATGCTGGTGAAGAGTAAGGATGAGGGTAGGCATCTAGAAGACCTGTAGGAGACATTTGACACACTGAGACAGTATCACATGAAGCTGAATCCAAGCAAATGTGCTTTTGGAGTATCATCAGGGAAATTCCTTGGCTTTATGGTCTCCCACAGGAGAATTGAAGTGAATCCTAATAAAATTCAAGTAATACTGGACGTGAAGCCTCCACAAAATACCAAAGAAATCCAGTCCCTCACTGGACAAGTTGCTGCACTTAACAGGTTTGTCTCTAAAGCCACTGACAAATGTTTGCCATTTTTTAAGGTTCTTAGAAAAGCATTCGAATGGACCGATGAGTGTCAAAGAGTTTTCGAAGATCTGAAGGCATACCTTACCATGGCTCTGTTGTTGAGTCCGTCCGTGGTGGGAGAGGAGTTGTATTTATACTTAGCAGTAACCCCGCATGCCGTGAGTTCAGCATTGATAAGAGAAGAAGATAAAGTGCAAAGACCTATGTACTATACGAGTAAGGCATTGAGGGGAGCGGAAGGACGATATCCACAAATGGAGAAATTAGCCTTCGCATTGATCACCGCTTCCAGGAAGCTGAGGCATTATTTCCAAGCACATGTCATTAATGTCATGACAGATCATCCGCTCAAGAAGGCGATGAATAGACTGGAAGCTGCAGGACGATTGATTCAGTGGACTGTAGAGCTCAATGAGTTTGACATTAGATATCAACCAAGGCATGCCATAAAAGCTCAAGCACTAGCAGATTTCATTGTGGAGTTTATCCCAAATCATGATGAGACAGAAGACAGTAAGAGATGGGTCGTCCATGTGGATGGTTCGTCTACACGGCATGCAGGTGGAATTGGTGTGGTCCTACAATCCCCAGAAGGAGACAAACTGAAACATAAGGTTTGTCTGCAGTACCAAGCAACTAACAATGAAGTCGAGTATGAAGCCCTTCTCAAAGGGCTAGAATTAGCTAAGTTTGTGGAAACCAAGTCTATACTATTCTTGGGGGATTCTCAGTTGGTCATGGGGCAAGTAAATGGGATGTATGAAGTAAAGGAAGAACGGATGAGGAAATACCTTAGTAGGGTGATGTGCCTTATGAAAAGATTTGAAAAAACTGACTTCGTTCAAATCCCAAAGGAGGAGAACGTGGAAGCTGATACCATAGCAAAAGAAGCCTCAGCAAATGAATATATGGACGAATTTGATGAAGTTCAGTATATGTCAAGTATAGATATCCCAGAAGTACAACAGGTGGAGAGCAGAGGAAATTTGATAACCCCGATTATATCATACTTGAGAGATGGACGACTACCAGAAGAGAAGGACGAAGCTAGGAAGTTGAGGGTGAGATCGACTAGGTACGTTCTTATGGACGAAGTGCTATACAAGAGAGGTTTTCTCAACCTTATCTTAGATGCTTGGCTCCGGACGAAGCAAACTACGTATTGAGAGAAGTTCATGAAGGAGCGTGTGGCAATCACTCAGGAGCCAGGTCACTTGTCCACAAGGTCGTCCGTGTAGGGTATTACTGGCCAAATATGCAAGCTGATGCTAAAGCATACGTCAAGGTCTGCGACCAATGCCAATGGTTTAATAACGTCCCCAGACAACCATCAGAGTACCTCACCCCAATGATGTCACCATGGCCCTTTGCACAATGGGGACTAGACATTTTGGGTCCCTTCCCTCTGGGCACAAGGCAAATGAAGTTTTCAGTAGTGGGCATCGATTATTTCACCAAATGGGTGGAAGCTGAACCGTTAGTAAATATCAAACAGCAGAATGTAAAAAATTTCGTGTGGAAGAACATTGTGTGCAGATTTGGAGTGCCCAAGGTATTAGTGTCTGATAACGGACGACAATTTGACAATGCACTCTTCAGGGGACTTTTTTATACACTTCGAAATTCAGAATCATTATTCCTCACCTGTACACCCCCAAGCCAACGGCCAAGCTGAAGTTACAAACCGATCCTTGTTAAAAATCATCAAGACTTGGCTTGAGGAGGCAAAGGGAATATGGCCAGACGAGTTACCAGGTGTTTTATGGGCGTATAGGACCACAGTGAGAACCCCTACGGGGAAAACTCCTTTCAAGGTAGCCTATGGAAGTGAAGCAGTCATACCTGCAGAAGTACATATGGCCAATCACAGGGTGACGATGTATGAAGATAAGGATAATGAGGAACAACTCCGTTTGAACCTCGATCTGATAGATGAGGTAAGGGTAGACGCAGAGCACAGGGCAGCAAAGTACAAGAACCTCATGGCCAGGCAGTATGGTGCAATGGTGAAGCCAAGACGTTTCAACATAGGAGATCTTGTCCTGAGAAAGGTCTCTTTGGCAACCAAAAACCCAGGACATGGGAAATTAAGCCCAAATTGGGAAGGACCCTATAGAGTTATCAACTATAAAAGGCAAGGATTCTACTACTTGGAGGCCCTGGATGGGAGAAAATTGGAGCATCCTTGGAATGTGGAGCACCTGAGAAGGTACTATCAGTAAAAGTGATCCTGGATGAAGTATTACTATGGACGAGCTTGGACCTTGTCCGTCTACTTACGTTTTACTTATGTTTGATGTTGTTTGTGTTTGCTACTACTTATGTTCGATGTTGTTTGTGTTTGATACTACTACTTTATTGTTTATAATGTTGTGTCATGGTTATGGACGAAGTTATGGAGTACTTATTAAATAAAAAGGCATTAGTATGTATGTGCCTTATCTGTAAACGATATTTATATTATGTACAAAATGTTGTGTGAATTTTAAATCTCCATGCTATTCTCGTTCAAAGCTAACCCACAAGGTGGCTAAAAACAAAATTTTTAGTAAGACGAATAAATTCTCTGGACGCAGAGATGTAACGTCTAAGCTTTCCTAAGGATAAAGCAAAATCAAGGCACCCTCATCCAGATCAAAGGACGATGTAAAGCCAATACTTTGAGCAAGCCTAAGGCGTATTCGTCCATAAGGGTAAAGAAAGATCAAGGCCCCCTCGTCTAGATCAAAGGACGAAGTAGAGCCTATAACTTGAACAAGCCAAGGAGCCCAAAGCACACTCGTCTATACAATGGGCGAAGTAAAGCATAATGCACGTCCAGACCATGGACGAGAAAACTCATAGACGAGTGTTTTGAGCTAAAACCCAATCCGTGGGTGAGCAGGGTACATGTCTCATCCCCATTAAATATGGAAACCAGCTTAGTCCAAAGACGAGTAATTACCATTTTATAAACAAATTACATTTGGTGAAGTTCCAATAAAAATGGTAAAGTACATATATAAAATATGGACGAGTCAAGCATGAAATCTTTATGAAAATGAAAGGTTTCATTCGTGCATGTATGAAAGAGAAATAATTGCATTCATTCAATTGTTTTAAGGGCGGACGACCAACGTCTAAACACCCTTATGACTCGTCCTAAAACCATGGACGAGCTTAATGTATTTGAGTTACATCAAAAGGTCCCAAAACAAAGAACCAAACAAAAAATGGAAAATTATAGTTTTGTAAAGACTTGTCCTTAAGCAGGGGGGGCGTTTAACTTGGGATCTTCTTTGGACGGCTGGGTAAAGGCATCGTCCTCAATGTTAACGTCCTCGGAGCTGGTTTGGGGAAGAGAACTGGTAGCAGCATTCAAATTAAGCTTGATGGAGCTGAAGTCTACCTCAGGGAAGTTTTCAATAGCGTCCAACCTGAAATCCTCAAAACCTGCTGCGTAGTTGCGATCCAATAAGTCCGTAAATTCTTTGGACGCTTTGAACTCCGCAATGGCATCTTCTTTAGCCTTGGAGAGAAGAGTACTCAACTTGTCATTCTTCTTTTGAATATGATCAAGACGAGTATCTTTCTCCACTATATCAGCTCTCAACTCCTTGATTAAGTTTTGATGCTCCGTTGCCTTCTCCTTAGCCTCAGTAGCTATCCCAGCCCATTTCTTACTCTCGTCCCTCACATTTTGGATGGTCGTCTCCAGTAAGATCCTCGTCTTGTCCAACTCTGTGGCCTGCCTAGACGCTGTGATGAATTTGGACATGGCCTACAAGAGAAAAATGCTTGGTTAGACGGCCAAAAAAATTATGAAATAGTAAAGACGAGACAAGAGTAAAGTTACCTTAAAAAGATCATGAACACCTGAATGTTCAAAATCTTTCAGGGACATGTCATAACAGGCATTTATGTCTTCGTCCTTCACAGCTTCCCCAAAGCATTCCCAAGCCAAATCCTCAATTTCAATAATGTTCGAGGATACCTTCAAAGGAGGCTGAGACGAGACAGATGTAATCGTCCTAGGAAGGGTCTTGGACGAGGTAATCTCAACAGGTGGAGACACATCCACATCAATTGTTTGGACGGAAGGATTGGACTGAGGAAGATTGGGTTTGGTTACGTTGGACGACACATGCTTAACCCTCTTGTCACGACGGCTGGGGAGACTTCCCAAATCCAAATTTTTTGGTAGGGACTTCCTCTTGTCCCTAGCAGACGGACGAGTCTGGGATGGAATCTCAGGACGAGCATCCCCAGCCTTAGGACAATCCCCCTCACCTGCAACCTCTTTTCCTTTGTTTCCTTTTATTGTTGCCATGCCTTAAAAAAAGGGAGAAAAAGAGAAGTTTTTAGAACTAAAACAAAAAGGAAAGGTGTGTAAAGGACGTTCTAAGTTTACAACTTACTTCTCCTTACTGTAATCTCGTGTGCAAGTGCCTCTTCAGAAGGATTAGGGCCTAACCCCCACTTAGCAAGTCGTCTAAGTGTCACTAAAGAATGAAAATTCTTATCTGCGTGTAGCCGAGCTCTGTGGACGCGGTCACGCTGAAACTTGCTAAGAGAAGGTCGTCCAACAGCTGTAAAGGAACAAGTTAGAATATATATATATATAAAAAAAGAAAAAAAAAAAGGGAGGGACTTGCCCTCAGGATGAAGGTTCCCTAGGTCCCCAGTATAATGGCCAAATGTGTCCCGGCCAACGTCTGAAGGATTCCCAGCCCAGGAGCCGGAGACGAAGAAAAACTTCGTCTTCCATTTTCTGTCAGAGAGGGTAGGGACCTAATCATTCTAAAATCTTTGCCCCTGGCAGTGAACTAGTAAAAGCCAAGGGATTGGTGGATTTCTGAAGGTTTATAGCAATAGAGGAACTTGTCCACCGTAAGAGGATGGTCCCCCCCGAACACCTCCCTCCATAAAACTTGCATAGAGATGACTAATCTCCATGCATTTGGATTGAATTGACATACTCCTAAACCTAGTCTAACTAATAATTCCCTAGTAAAAGCATTTAAAGGAAATCTCAAACCCCCCAGAAGATAAGCTTCATAGACACCTATCCCAAAATGAGGATCACAGCATCGTTCTCCACAGACGAGCAACCTAGGGTTAAGCTCGTCTGGGATCTGGTACTATGTCCTTAAATTATTTAGTCTTTGCTCATCTGTTTTGGAAGGGATATCTATTGCACAACTGTACACAGTTACCTCCTCCTTGTCCAAAGGGACGTACGGAGGGACTTTGGACGAGGTGCCTGCCTGGGACCCTAAGGCCTTTCTAAGCTCTTGTTGAATAGCCTCCAAGGGAAATCCAAGGATGCCAGAAACATATTCCTCGTCCGTGGAGTTCTCCCCATCACTACTACTAGAGCCACTAGAACTTGTACTACTTTCGTATTGGTACTCGTCTATGGCTTTCTCTAGACTATCGCTAGACGATATTTTTTTTGAAAAGATCAAAGAGAAACCTAAAAGACGAGAGAAGAAGGAATACTTGGCTCTAAGACGAACGAAGGCTATGGACGCGAGGAAATTCCTAGACGAGGCTCTAGATGAGGAATGTCAAAGAAGGAAAATCTCAAAAATGTAGAGGGCAGCGGAGGAATTCCCCTATTTATAGGAAATTGACCTGGGCATATAAAACGACACAACCAATTAGGAGATGACACGTGGCGCTCGCCTCGAAAAAATGAATCGACGAGATGCCAATAAAAAGGTGACGCGTGGCGCATTGGTTCGTTAACCAGTTATGCACGTCCAAGGACTTGCCGGCAGGTCACCCAACTCGTTGGATGACCCACATGGACGAGGGGACAACTGATGGTGTCCCAAAAAACACCAACTCCTAAACTCCTCCATATGGCTCGTCTAAGGAAAGACCAGCTAAGGCCAACCAGGCAAACAAGGTGATCATCCCAAGCTTCATGGTTGACCTCGTTTGTCTTTAGACGGACGAGGTCCCATGGGAAGGTTGTCCATCTTTAGTCATTTGGACAAGGATGACCCGTCCTTGACAGTCTCGTCCGTCCTTGATGAAGGATGGACGAGTTCATTGGATTGAACTACTAAGTGCCAAATTCTCCATGGAACGCAAGTCCAACTGAGGTCACTTTCATGGCAGTTATGGAAGTTACCTCCAAATTCTCCGGACTCCTCAACATTAGGAATGATTATTAAACAGATAACTGTTCCACACATACTATATAAGGATTCTTCGATGAGAAGGTAAGTCATTCAGACATTTTTATTCAAGAAATCACTCCCTTCTTACAGAGAATTCCAAGTTCACTAACTTCACCATCGGAGGACTTTTGGCCGGTCCCCACCAGTCTCCTCTGATTCAGTGTTCTTGTTTTCAGGATCCACCCCAAAGATCATCAGCACTCGAGACTTATCAACCTATTGATATCCAAGGAACTATCATCAACAGCTATGCTAACTGTGGAAATAAGTATGCTAATTTCCTTGCTTTTACCCCACAATTATCCACAGTTGTGTACAACTGTAGAAAATTAAAGCTTTTATTAACATTTTTTAGTGACCGTGGAAAAAATATGTTGTAAAAACTCAAGTTGTTGGTAGTGCAAGTAGCCAATAACATACGGGCAAAACTCGAAAAGGATATAATAATATAACAATAATATACAGCATATGCAATTATAATACAAAATCAATTTACATGATGTGCAAATAGAAACGTTTAAAATAAATGCATTCAATTAGTACCAAGAAAAGCATTAATCTGCAAGTAAACCCATTTAAAGCCTTGAACAAACCCAAGCTGGTTTAACAACACATCTAATTACACTCTGCATGGCCATGGTTTAAGCATTTAGAACGAAGTTGTCAAGAAAAAAAGATGTGGTAATATTTTCATTGGCTAACTATTCTGACCATTCCCAATTAAACTAGATACAAATCAGCTACTTTTACCTTAGAAAGATACACGTCCAAAACATGGCCAAACTAATTGAAATGCGACCACACATTACCAACTCTAGCTTCAATTGCAAAGCCATTCCGCCGTAGATCGTCGTATATCGTCGAATAATGAAACCATTCTGCCCATGCCAAAGTTCTGTCAGTAAGCTTTAAAATTTGAATTGATTTTGGGGTTTGAGTCGTGGTAGATAGAGAAAGTGAGACAGAGAAGATCAATCAAGAGCAGTGGCGACTCCAGAAATTTTTTTCCAAGTGTTCCTCAACAAGTATAAATTACACAATTTGATAAAAATAAAATTTTGTATATTGACAACAACAACAACAATAAAAAAATACGCAAATACATAAAGTTTACAATTGTCTTCTACGTTGTTTTCTTATCAAATATTTGTCCATAATTCTAGTAAAAGAATAAACAATAAACTATAAGTTCATTTGAAATATTAATAAAATTATTAATTATTGTTGTTTAGTTGTTTCATTAATTTGTTTGTCTTTTATAAACTATAATTTGTTATATTATTATTTCATTAATTATAAAATTATTAATTGTTGTTTAGCCTAACATAATTTAATCTGTTTGTCTTTTATAATGTGTTGGTTAATTAAATTATTAATTATTGTTTATCAGTTGCTTCCCCCAATTAATTATTGGTTAATTAAATTATTGTTTATTAGTTGCACTAGCACACACCCCATGTGCATTTACTTCCCTCAATTCAAATATCCCACTCTAGCCCCTTGTCCCCATCCACCCCCCCACCTCAGACAAGCGCCATGACCCCCAAGCACAAGAGTCAATTAAAAAAATTCACAATCACAAATCACAATACACTAAAAGACAATTAATTATATCTCACTAACACCAACACCAACGGATAAAGTAAAAAACAGGGGCAAATATTAATAAAGTGATAAGATAAAGCTAAGCAATCAAATAAAGTCTCAAAGAAAGAGACTCTCATTTGCTTTCAGTCTTCAGATAAAGAGAGAGAAACAAAGAGTCTAAGTGAGAAACCCAAATCCATTAATCCATTAACCCGTACATGTAAGAGACTAAAGAGAGAAAAAGATGGAATACCTTGAGGCAATGTTATGAATACCATTTCAAAACTCGTTTCAGTTTGTTAATTGGAGTGAAATATTTCGGTACCAGATTGGTACCAGTCTATTTTGGTGTATCATTTCGAAGTTACCGCAAATAAATAAATAAATATATATATATATATTATTCATATATATATATATATATAATTCAATATATTAGTTTTTTTTTTTAACTCTTAGAAAAAGCAAGCATATCAGCATATGGTTATTTTTATAAATAAAATAATAAATCATTAATGACATTTTTGTAAATAAAGCCAACATTTTGAGTAATTAAAATCATAAAACCTTCATGAAATTCACTTTCCCATTTTCCAAACCCACCCACGTGAACCACTCTTTCTCACCTATCCAATTTATTTCAATTGTTTCTCACACTTGTCAATATTCTTTTCAAAGTTTCAAACGGCTGGACACCATCACAGCAGTGCATTCTCTCTTTCTTAGTCTCTTATCTTGTTCTTCTTATTTTTCTTTTCCCAGTTTTTCTTGCTGCCACTATATTTTTTTGTTTTTTCTTCTTCGATGTTTTAAACTGAGATGAAGATAGTCACGATGTGATGACAGATGTACCCTGTTGCAGCGTTGCTTGAGGCGAAGGCGCCGTCTGTTGGTTGTTGTCATTGATATGCTTTGTTCTAGTTTTGCTTTACTTGATGAATCATTGCTCTGGTTTCTTTAGGTTAGGTTGTAATAGCGTATATTGTGTTTTGGTTTTTTATTTTTTATTTTTTATTTTAAATTTTGAGAATCCGTGGGTTTGCTACCATATTGGGTTTGCTTACCTCTTTTTTTTTTTTTTTTTTTTTTCTTCTTTCTTTAGATTGGGTTTGTAATCTGTTATTTATTTGAGGGTGTTCCTATTTTTTTTAAAGGGTGTTCCTATCGAGAGAGAAGGCGAGATTGAGAGAGGGAAAGCGATAGAGCTTTCTGCCATGGACAAAGCAAGCGAGAGAGAGAGAGAGAGAGAGAGAGAGAATGGAGAGATTGTTGTAGATCAAAAAAAGATTGGTCCAGTTCCATTTACCTTTAAACCTAAACAACCAAGCCTGAATAGACATGAGCCAGCAACCCAACCTATCACAATAAAGCCCAGATTGAAATTTAACACAACTTAAGCCAAGCCCGCAAAAAAAATATACCAACAGCCTAACCCAAAAATAATTCTACTATATAAAATTCCCACACCCAAAATCAGAATTTCCTAACTAATAATAATGATAATAAACCCCATGAGAACATAAATAATTTGAAAATTACTCCAAAAGTCCTTGACATCACCTAAATATTTAATTTTAGATATGTTTTCAAGCATTTTTTTTTTTTATTACATAATTTCAAGCATAATTTTACATAACTTTTGGGGCAACACAAAGCCAAATAAAGGAGAAACTAGTGTCACTAGAATCCCTAGAGCATGATAATCACAAATTAATGGGCGTCATGGGCAGAAAATTTCAGCCTTAAAAATGGAAATTAATAATAATAATAATAATAATAATAAACCCCATGAGCACATAAATGATTTCAAAATTACTCCAAAACTCCTTGACATCTCATAAATATTTAATTTTAGATATATTTTCAAGTATTTTTTTGTTGTTACATAATTTTTAAACCTAAAATAAAAATAAATTATGTCTAAAAATATTTAAATTATACACAAAAATAAATATTAAGTAATTAATCAATATTCATACCCCAAAGGTGTTGTACCCTAATTTTTCAAGAATTGTTGTATCCCCATACCCGTACTTGTACCCAAGTTTGTGCAACTTAGAAGTCCTCCTTGTCCTCCTTCTCCATTGCTTTTGCTGAGTGCCGACAACTTGGTTGTGTTGACCATAAAACTAGTTGGGTCCCGCATAAAGTAAACCTATGGCCTTCAATTTCAATGCCACTAGGGAAGATCAAAAGGAATAGGGAAGCTATGTTTGGTAATTGTTTTTTCTCTTTATTTTTTGTTTTCAAAATCAATTTTTAATTTTTGAGATTAAAAAACTTGTTTGGCAATCTAAAACGGACAAAAAACAAAAACTGTTTTCAAAACTCAATTTGTGAAGGAAATTGAAAACATGCAAAATGTTGTTTTCAGTTTCTAATTTTCAAAAGTTAAATGGAAACATGCATTTAATTTAATGAATTTGTCTTATTTAATGAGTTAGCATTAGAGTACACATCCTAATAACAACATATTTTAGTATTTTCTTTTTTTTTTCTTCAAAAAAATATTTTTTATTTATTTCAAAAACATGTTTTTGATTTAAAAAATACAAGAAAATTATTTTTTCTTTCTATTTCCAAAAACTAGTTTTTGAAAATAGAAAACAAAAACTGTTACCAAACATAACCTAAGTATCTATAAATGTATGGGATAGTTAAGGTTTAGAAATGAACTTTCAAGGAAAGTGGGTTTAGATTGGTTTACTATCCATACATTGATTGTTATTATTGTAACAACAACGGGTATTTTAGTGTTAGAGGTTTAAATGATGAGAGTGTAGAGAGAATAACACAATAATTACATGGAAAACCCTTCAGCATAAGCAATAAGAGTGAAAAACCACATGTGAGGCAGGGAATCCTCTACCTCTAACTACTAGTATTATTGATAATGGAAAAGGGCGAAAAATGAACAATATCCATGAACAGTATCTCTTTATGGAGGTCAATTCCTCTCCCCTTTGTAAGCCAAGGGAGGAGGTGGACCCCTTACAAAATCTGAATCCTTAATAGACAAAAATGGGTCTAGACAGTGGCGACTCTAGGAATTTTGTTCAGGGTGTTCCTTAGGAAGCATAAATTACACAATCTTATTTCTTTTTAGCCTTTAGGTAATTAGGTTTGATTCAATGTTATTAATTCCATTCTGTAACGGCTGGAAAATACCGTGCCGGTAAACAAACCAGAACAATAACCCACCCTATTCTACTTCAAAAAAAATTTCGGGTCATTCCGGTTTATTTTGGGTGTTTTGAGGTCAGTGGCGGAACCAGGAAGTTTTTCTAGGGGGACAAATTAAATATAAAAAAATTATTGAATTAAAAAAAATTCAAGACCCAATAAAATTTTTTATTTTATGAATTAATATTTTAGCTTAATAATGTTGTGTCCTACATTTTTTTTATTGTATAAAACTCATTTATAATTTAACCACTCAAGCCAAAATATCAATGCAAACAACAGTACATTGTAATAACTAATTATATACAACGATATTTTATAATCTTATATATTATTGTATAACAGAAACTCAAAAATATTATAATATATTATATAATTAAAGTGAAAGACAGAAATCCACACTTGTCAAATTTACAGCCACAAAAATGTCATTCTCACACTCAGACACAGTATTTTGAAGTGCTGTATAACACAGCACACAGAGTTATACAAAACACATAAGTTATAGAAAAAAAGAAAGAAAGAAAAAGAAGGTAACAAACACACAACAAGAGAGCGAGATAAAAAATGAGAAAGATACCAGTGATTCATAGAAGGGCGGCTGGCGGTGTGGAGGACTGTCATGGAGAGGTGGCATGATGGGGGCATTATACTCCCAATTAATGTAAGAGGAGATTTGTTTTGCTCTTTTGTTTATTTATTAGTATTATTTTTTTCATTGGTGATTTGGAATTTGAAGCAAAAGAATGGGGTTTTTTGTTAGTATTTGGTGGGTGGGCTGAGGAATGAATGGGTTTGCTGAGTTTGCACCGATCAGTCTTATACCGATCATTTTTTTTTTTTTTTTGGAAAATCCGTGGGTTTTTGTTTTCAGTATATTGGGCTTTTTTTTTCTTGGTGGGCTTAACTGTTACAATTTTTTTTTTTAGTTCAAAATTTTTTTGGGCTTTTTATTTTTTATTTTTTTTATTTGAGGGTGTTCCTAATTTTTTTTTAAAAGATAAACAAATAAAAAAAATTTAATTATTATATATAATTTTTTTTTCAGGCCAGGAACACCCTGACATGAACATGGTGTCGCCACTAGGTCTAGAAATGGACTTGCATATAATTACAAACATCAAGTTTAGATTGATTTGAACTCAAATGCATATTGACTCAGCCAAAACCACTTCTTCTTAATTAAAGTGACATACATATGACATCAATCATAAGTCCAAGATCATGTAGGATAGAATGCAGACTTTGGAAAATTTGATCTACAAGAAAGTTAAACAGAGCAAATACATCAATTTGGTTATAATAAATTTTTGGTAACTGTTAAAAAGTATTCATCCTTCAAAATTTTGGATTTTATTTTTATACATATTTAAGATTATATATATATATATATATATATAAAAATTTATACATAAGATTTTATAAGAATTTTTTTCCCCTGGCCCTAACATGGATCTGCCAATGCAGACCATTGCCGCAAATTCTGGAAGTGAGACTGAGTTTACTGAAAGAATTCCAGAAAGCTGACATGCAAGGTCTACTGCAATAAACCCAACCGGTGGTCCTGATAATGATATGGTGGGGCTAATGAACGAAGAATATAGGCACTTTTACTTTGTAGCATGTAACAGAGAAGGGCTGTAATGCTATGGTGTGGAACAGAGTATAACGGTTAAACAACCAGTAGACCAATATTATATTAAAGAGAAAGTTTAGGCGCACTGTTGAAATTGAAAGGGACAATCCAAAGCATCGTAGCAGAGAGGAGCAATGATCAAGCACAAGTGGCAGAGTCAATCTGGGCTAGCAAGAAGTTGTTGGGAATCAGTGCCATATTGTGAACAGTCATCCATTGCTTTGAAGAGATGATGCCACATGGCTTAGGAGGCAGATAGAGATTGAGCTACACGTGTAATGCTTTGATAGGATCCTTCTTGTAACTGATTTTCCCTCTAAAATAGGGAGTTAGTTTTTCTGTTTTTCCTTTTACTTGCTTGGACAGTGTATATATAGAATTAGGTGCTATGTATTACTCAGTTGCTTGTATTCATTTTCTCAAAATCAATAATATCTGACTGTTTTTCCTTTTGCTTGCTTGGACAGTGCATATATAGAATAAGGTGCTATGTATTACTCAGTTGCTTGTATTCATTTTCTCAAAATCAATAATATCTGAGAGAGTTCTATTTAGAGAATTCTATAAGTTTTTACACGCACAACTTTTGCTACAATTCTAAAGTAGTCTACAGTGAGTAGAAGAGAAAATGTGGTGAGTCCATGTGAAAGTTATTGTTCACCATTCATAGTCGACTATTTCAAGTTGTAGTAAAAGTGGAGGCAAATCGAGTGGTTGTAGAAGAAAGTTATATTTATACATGTAATCTTTCCACTAGTGTGTAAAATCTTACCTTTCTACTAAAAAACCAGTCACTTAGGAAGAGCTCAAAAGTCACAAAGGGCAGTACAAGTAGAGGAAAGCCTTTTCTACAACTTGTTAAACCTTTTCTTCAAGCATGGGATCAACAGATGTCATTAGTGTTTCAGGTTAAAATTCCTGATTACAACTTATAGTTGTACTAGGTCTTACTTCACCATTACAATTTTGCCTATTTCTTTCCCTAATATCAATTATCAATTAACAAAGGAGACCCCAATTGTAAGATAAAGAAGCCATGTAGTGCCTTACTGTTTGTCTGAACTCTGCATATCATCATGATGTTATAAGATAAAGCCTACATTATTGCACTGCCAAGCTTGGGCAACTTCTAGCAATTAAAAAGCTTCAATGCAATTGCATTAAACAATCTGAAAGTGATGCACACCGTATATATGGGACAGCCACATCAATTCAGCTAGATGGAACTACATGACATCAGTTTCCAAGTGACAAATAAGACGTTTGAAAGTTCATAATTCCAAATTGTCAACAAGAAATACCTCAGGCCCTATTTTTCTTAATACAACAAACACAAAAACGAAACTGTTTCTTTAGATGAATTCTCTTTCCTCCTTTTTCTTAGTACATCAAAAAAGAAAAAAGTTGCATTAGTTTAATTATTAATTTTTTTGGGTCTTTCCTTCACATATGTATTCAAATTTCAAATATAGCAGCTTAATAATATTCTAGGTCTATTAGACTCAACAAGAAAACTACGCAAATGATTTCATCATCCTTTTTACAATTGTAAGCCACCACGCCAGTGCTATAAAAATTAATTAAAAGAAGCAAAAGAAAAACTCTCTTGAATCTACGTTTGAAATGGTTGATGCAGTGGGGGGAAAAAATCACATGCTAGCCTGAGAGAAAACAACCTCTTTGGTGAAAACTGGCCCAAATTTTCTTCTTTCCTTCTGATTTTACAACACTGGAGTTGGAAAATTGTAGTAAATACCGAGAGAGCAACAAGAGTATTGATTTGACCTTCCAACTTAAGTGAACAAAAATGATGAGCTTACTATCTGTTGTACACATCTTCTCAGGTCCTGGCAATGTGACAATCTCTCCTCGCCAATAAACTACAAAGTCCAATAATCGTATCCAGTATGGGGGGCAACTAGCAGAAATTAGAATCACAAATTACTTGACTCAAATGAAAGAATATGACACTAATTAATGAATTTTAAAAAATAAATATACCGCTACCAAAAAAAAAAAAAAAAAAATCCATAAAAGGAAGAGAGATAGTGACTTACAAAAACTTAAGAGAAAAAGGATATTATCAGCTGTACAAATTCATCAAAGCTACTACTTTCACTGGGATTCCTCTTTTCGCAGTAAGTGTTACCTTGTCCTTGTGTGCTTAAATTTTCAATCCAATTTCCCAAATGTGGAATGAATCTTTCAATTAGATTAGGGAGTTGTATCCTCTTTGAGCGTGGTACATCTACCTCATTAGAGGTACCTTCTCCACTGGTTCCATCATAGTCATCACGGCTTTGCTTAGTTTTGGTATCTTTTGCACCTTCGAAATCATCCTCATAAGGAGTGATGCTACAGCTGTTGTTGCTGCACCTGGGCATAGTTTGGTTCAGATCTTCAATGTCTTGCTAGAATATCAAACAGTCCCTGCATTTCATAACCTCCAATCCTGGACCAATGGGTGTAAATTCAATCTCAATCTGCCTGAATATATCAACATCTGCTTGACTCAATTTTTCTTTCTGTTCCTCATTGAATGATTGAACAATGGGATAGTAATTCTGCGATAAGTGATACAATTCAACCTCACCAAATTCTTCTGAAAAACAAAAGTTGCTACTGCCCTCGAATAGAAATCTATTGCTTCTCAATAAACACAGAAGTCTATGCATAGCTCTATAACTTCTCCAGTTAAACAATGAATTAAGTTGGGGAAATGGATGATGCTGGCAGAGTACAAAAATAGCACACACGGTGACTCCCATCAATTTATTACATAAATTTGAAGGCACTTACAGATTCATTGAAGCCCCTATGCTTTGATGGTAAACCATTTCAAAATATCTCTTCTAGGAATAGCAAACTAATGACTTCCTTTCCTCTGAAACATACAAAATTACAAAGTCATGATATTTAGGGGAGAGAGAGAGTTGAGGGCAAAAATGGCCCACTACCACTATTTAGCAAAAAAATTAGCAATCCACCACTGTTTTGGAAATATATAGACCTTTTTGAAACTTGAGTTTGCCGTGAAACTTGAGTTCCAAAAACTCAATTTCTTTGAAAAAATGTACTCTGAAAAATTTTGAAAATTTTTCCATGGTACTCGACTCGATTTCACAAAACTCAATACCCAAAAAGTGGTAGATTCTTACATATTTCCGAAACAGTGGTAGATTATAACATAGTTTGCAAAAAGGTGCTATTTGGCCATTTTCACCGAGACTTGAGACTGAAAGTAATTTCTTAGCATTGCTAAACACATGTCAGGGTAGTCTTGATAGTCAATCAATTTGATACAATTGATAAGATGAATAAACGGATGACAATTGGTGTCAGGGCTTAATGGTAATGTATCCAATAAGGTACAACCATCTGCATATATATATATATATATTGAATATTTAATGGAAGCTCTGACAAAGATCAAAGATGTGTGCAACCACTTAGAAAAAGAGACTCCAAATTAGATAGTCCAGTCGTACTTTTAGGAAGGTCAACAAAAATATTTCCCTCGAGATCTAAATGGCTTAGAAAATAAAAAATAAAAAAGAATTAAATGGGATGAGTTCTATTCATATTAAAATTAAATAATGAATGTAAAATAGCAAATAATTCATCACCCATTTTACAAGTTAAAGCCTCCACCCCAGTGCTATAAAAATTAATTAGAAGAAGCAAAATGAAAACTCTCACAAATAAATGGTTGATGTAGTGGGAAAAAGAAATCACATGGCTAGCCTGAGGGAAAGTGACGTCTCTGGTGAAAAATGGCCCAAATTTACTTCATTCCATTTGATTTTACAACAATACTGGAATTGGAAAATTGTAGTAAGTGCCATAAATAGAGAGGAACAAGAGTATCTATTTTACCCTACAACATAAGTGAACAAAAAATGATTAGCATAGTACCTATTGCACATATCTTCTCCAATCCTGGCAATGCGACAATTTCTGCTCACCGACAAACTGAAAAGACCATTAACTTCATCGTATCCAGTATTACTGAGCTTAAATGAAAGCATATGCACAATGAATTTCAAAAAAAGAAATATACAGCTACAATAAATAGATCCGTAAAAGTGAGAAGGATGGTGACTTACAAAAAATCTAGAGAAAAAAAATGATATTATCAGCTGTACAGATTCATCAAAGCTACTACTATTTTTGCAATCCAATTTCCCAAACACAGAATGAATCTTTCAATTAGATTAGGGAGCTGTATCATCTTTGGGTGTGGTACATCTACCTCATTAAAGCTACCTTCTCCATTGGTTCCATTCTTATCACGGCTTCACTTAGTTTTGGTATCTTTTGCTGAATCTTCCAAATCATCCTCGTAAGGAGTGATGCTACACCTGTTGTTGCTGCACCCACGCATAGTTTGGTTCAAACCGTCAATATCTTGCTCCAATATCAAATGGGCCCCGCATTTTGTAACCTCTAATCCTAGACCGCGGGCTTCAAATCCAATCTCAATTTGACAGAATCCATTAGCATCTATTTGACTCCAATTTTCTTTCAATACCTGATCGAAGATGTTATAGGGATAGTAAATCAGGTAAAGATGATACGATTCAATCTTACCAAATTGTTCTGAAAAAGGAAAGGCATCCATTGGTCGGATTTGAGATCCGTTGGCTTTCAAGTAACACGAAAGCCTATGCATAAATCTATAACCTTGTATATAATTTGAAGGAAGTTGGTTAAGTGGATGATGTTGGCGGAGTGCAAAAATAGCACACATAGCGACTCCCTTCAATTTATTACATAATAAATCTGAAGCCACTTGCAAATTCACTGAAGTCCCCACACTTTGACGCCTAAACCATTTCGGAATTTCTCTTCCAGGAATCAATCAATATTCAATATATTACTAAAAGCTGAAGCGTAACATTTAATGTTGCTACGCTTCCATTGAGCCACGCCAGCAACCATTTCATTATCAATTTTTTTCCAATTTTTTATACAATTTTTTAACATTTAAAGTGAATTAAAAACTCTATTATATTACAATCAAAATATCATATTTAATTTATCTTATTTTTAATTATTCTTATTTATTATTAAATTTTCAATTCCATTTTAACTTTTCATATCCCCACTACTCTCTACATTAACTTTCTTCAACCTTTCTCATTCCATTTCAACTTTTCATATCCCCACTACTCTCAATATTAATATTATTCTATCTTTTTATCTTCCTTTATTTTTGACTCTTCTTATTCTTATCCTCATCAATCTATATATTACTAAAAGCTGAAGCATAGCGTTTAATGCTGCTACTCTCACATTGCGCCACATCAGCTGCTACGTCATTCCTTTTTCTTTTTCTTTTTAAATATAATTTATCCTACAATTTTAAAATGATTTTTACAATTTTCAGCCATATAAATGCAGCTCACTACTTATTTATTTACTTCCACTATCACCCTATAATAGATACAACCCACTACTTATTTATTTACTTCCACTATCACCCTATAATAATTTTGTATAATTAATCCAGCCCACCTCTTATTTATTTAGTTCCACTATTAAGCCCAACCCAAAACCTTTTCAGTTCAGTTTTAGGATTTTGTGTGAGCCTTTTCAGTTTAAAGGAAAAAAAAAAAAAAAAAAAAAAAAAGACGTTGAAGCCTTTCAAGTTTTAGGGTTTTTTTTTAATATTATTTTTTTCCAATTTTCTTATAATTGTTTTTAATATATATATATTTTAATATTTACACTTCTCCAACCTTTCTCTCTCCCTTACCATTTCATCTCCCCACTACTTCTTCAATCTTTCTCCCTCCCTTACCTTTCATCTCCCCACTACCCTCTACATTAATATCATTCTTCCTCTTTCCATTCATCTTCCTTTATTTTTGTCTTTTCTTATTCACATTCTCTTACTATAAATTTGTCACTATCTCTTCTATTCTATGTATAGTTTTCCCTCACAATAAAAAAGGTTCCCTCTCTCTCTCTCTCTCTCTCTCTCTCTCTCTCTCTCTCTCTCTCTCTCTAAATTTTTTGGTGGATTTTTTTATTTTTCTTGCATCTCTACTTTAGGTTGATAATTTTTATATTCTTTAAAACTCTATTTGTGGGTTAATGCGATTTAGTTTTGTTTTTTAAATTGTGATTTAGTTTTGTTTTTTAAATTGTTGTTGTTGTGTTTTTTTATTTTTTATTCTCTTTGATTGTTAAATGTTATCCTATTGCATTCCAAAGAATTAAATATAGCATATAAAAATATAATATTATTCTATTACATAGCATGATTTGGATAATTTGGTATTTATTCTATTACATATTATGATTTTTTATAGTGCTCAATTTAGATGTTAAACTATGAGACTTTATTAATTTTTGTTTATTTTCTAATCCTTTGTGGTGGACAAAGTACTCTTAATAGTTGTATTAGAAGTACTCTATAATGCCATTTATTTAAAGAAAAGTAAAGGTTATCCAAACAAAAATAATCCGATAAGTGACAAATTTTAACTTTTGCAATATTATTATTATTATTTTATAACAATGCATGTATAGAAATTTAGTTCTTAGATTTTGTTAATAATTGTTTATTTGATAATATGTTTTGAGTGGCCGAAATTATAATTTCTACAAAGAAAATAACCTTAATAGATTATCAAAAACAAAATTTTATCATAATATTGGTTCAATTAATCATTGTTAAGTTTTATTAATTTTTTTTAGTTTACGTTTTCTTGGTGTTTTGGATTGTTCCTATATTACATTTATGATTATTCCTATAATAAATAAAAATATAATTACGAAATACATTACTCATTATTAGATTAGTTTAAATTGTAAAAAAAAAAATTTAATAAAAACACCATAAAAATAATTATCACGCGCAACGCGTGGGTTCGCAGCTAGTTATAATATAAAGATTGGCATCTCCCTGAAACATACAAAATTACAAAACCATTATATTTAGAACCGCACAAGCAAGAGAGAGAGAGATAGAGATAGAAAGAGAAAGAGAGAGATAGACCTTAGTTGTTAATAACATGTCACCGTAGTCTTCCTTGTTAATCAATTTAACACAATTGACAAGATTGAAGTACGGATAAGGACCATCTTTAGGTCTTAATGGTAATATTTCCAGTGAGGTACAACCATTTGCATCAATAACACTAAGATTTAATGGATGCTCTGGCAAAGATCAAAGATGTGTGCAACCACTCAAACGAAGAGTCTCTATATTAGATAGTCCAGTGGTACTCTCAGGAAGGCAAACAAAATTATTTCCCCTAAGATCTAAATGTCTTAAAGAGGACAAACAACCCAGACCATCAGGGATTGCTTGAAGATTGCAATAACTTAGATTGAATTGGGTCAAAGACCATAAATCAGAAAGAGAATGCCCTAACATGCCTGTGGGATATTCTACTATTCTTTTTCGCATTAAAGAAAAACTAAAGGGTTTATTTGATGACAAAGATGATAAGCCTTCACATCCACGAAGAGATAGTACTTTGAGATTTTTTAAGAGAACAAACGAAGAAGGTAATTCTGTTATAGCAGTTTCACTCACATCTAACTCCTCAAGACCTTTGATATTCCCCAAATTCTTTGGCAACTCATTAATTTTTGAGCAGCCAAACAAAGTGAGAATTTTTTGAGACATCAAATAACAACAAACATTTGGAAGACTCGAAAGGTTTTTGCAGTCTCTTAAATCTAATTTAGTAAGGCCAGTTAAATGCTTCACTGACAATGGTAGTTCTATTATGGCAGTTTCATTCAAATAAAGTTCCAACAAACTTGACATATTTCCCACAACCTCTAGAAACTTCTTTAGTCTTGAATAGCCAGAAAGAATAAAAATTTCAAGAGATTCCAAGTTGATCTTGGGTTGAAGGCTCTCAAGGCACTTGCAACCATTTAAATCCAATCGAATATGCCATTTGAGATTTCCAAGAGATGCATGAATCTTAGATAGTCTTATACAACGTTGAAGAATCACCTGCTTTAAATTTGGGACTCCATTGAAGTTCAAGGTCTTGATCAAGTTTTGAGAGTCACTGAGGTCTATAAGTTTTAACTCATCTAAAATTTGTTATGAACCAATAAATAATTAGATAAAGTCAAGCCTTAATGAAAAGGAATATAATACACATTTGCATAAGTAATAATCTTACCATATTTCCTTTCCATGGTTGTTTGATGCTGCTACAATGCATTCTCAATTCAACAAGTTTGTTGGGTTGGAAATTGGTTGGTAGGCTTTTTAAATGTTATCCATGCCATTCAATAACACGTAACTCATTAGAAAGATAACCGAGGCCTTCTGGAAATTGCACCTTACCCCTATTGAGGTCTTTTGGAAGTTTCATAGTACCATTTATGAAGTCTTTTGGAAGTTTCCCACTACCAATTTTAAGCAATCTCAAATTTTTCATTTTTGAGAAGGCTTTAGTACTCAAGTGTTCCACTTTTTGAATAGGTAGGTTTAGCATTATGCCTTCAACTACCTCAATTCCCTAATAAACAAAAACAATGAATTTGGAATAATTGGTAAATTAATTATTAGAAAAGTTTATAGTAACATATATACTTCAAGTTTAGGTTTATACTAGTCAACTTACAGTATTTTTCTTCAATACATGAATGACATCCTTATAAATCCACAATCTACTACGTCCACCAGGCTCTTTAGGGGATTCGCGTCAAATGATTTCTTGACCCATATCTTGCAGCAAATCATGCATCCACAAAATTATGTGGTCGTCAATGGTTTTGAGAGATTTGTCCATAAGAACACCAATATTGTAGTCTGGATAATAACAAAAACTTTCCAGTATATCTCTTATTCTATCTTTGTTTTCTCCTTTGAAAAAACATGCAATATCTAGAAACAATCCTTTTTCAGAATTTGTAAGTCCATCAAAACTTATTTGAAGTATATCCAAAATGTTTCTATTAGGTTCTTCTTTTAGTTTATCTAGGGCACTTTTTCCATTCATTTGTTCTTTTAGCAAACAACAAAGAACGTAAAACTTTAAGAGCTAAAGGAAGGCCTTTAGCATAGTTCACAAAGTCCTTAGACAAATCCACATAACTTTCTTCAGGATGGGGTTTCTTAAAAGCGCTCCAACTAAAAAGCTCCAAAGCCTCATCATCATTCATCCCTTTAATTTTATATACATCATCCACTCCATTTCTTTGCAAGAAATGACTATCTCTACTTGTTAGAATAATTCTACTCCCTGGACCAAACCAATCATGTCTCCCTGCTAATGCTTTCAGTTGTTCATCTCCATCCACATCATCAAGAACAATAAAAACATTTTTATTACATAATGTATTCCTTATAACATTGATTCCCTCACAAGCATTCCATATATTTATTTCACTTTCCATGAGGATTTTAGAAAGAAGTTGTTTTTGTAAAGAAACTATACCTTGATTTTTAGTTTCTTATCTAACATTAGCAATAAAGCTACTAGCTTCAAAGTTACCAGAAATTCCTCTATAAATTTCCTGTGCAAGAGTTGTTTTGCCCATTCCGCCCATCCCACATATCCCAACAAAGCGAACACTGCCCAATCCTTCACTTAAGTATGAATCTAATATTTCCTCCATGTAGGAGTCCATTCCAACAAGATTCTCAGAAGCTCATGAGAGTTTGTGATACAACTCTCTACATGTCATTCCAATGATTTTTTGGATAACTATTGATTCATGCCTATAAAGAAAATAGCAAAAAAATAATTTTGATGACACAGAGCTAGACACATTTAGAGACAAAACATTCATCATAAACATAATCTTATCTTCGTTTAGCCACATTACTAGTGCCTGATTATTTTTATAAATTCATTACCATGTATTATGGGGGCAATTTTAGAGCTACTAGGGGCCAAATTTATTGCAAGGTTGTAAAGTATATACTTGCATGACTAGAATCTAGTCCTACTAGGATTTAGAATAGGGTTAGTCAAGGTTATTCTACAAATACTTAAATACTCTCTTATCAGGTGGCCAAGTAAAAAAAAAGTAAGTAATAGTAAATAAATTCTGAAAAAGGAAAAAAAAAGAAAAAAAGAAAAAGAGTTGACCATAAATAGCATTAGTTCAAAGAAATTCATACCTATCCTTTAAATCCCATCCAACAAGATTAGCAACTTTTATTAGAGCAGCTTTCCATTTTTGTACATTTTCTATGTTATCCTTGAAACTCTCTTCATGTTTTGCAAAAGCTTCTCCAAAAGTCCCCCTATGATTTCGCACATTACTAGGATCTACGTAGTGAAAAACAGGTAGAACTACCAATCCTGTCTTTTCCATGCACTCAACAATCTTCGTTAGTTCAATCAAGCACCACTTTGAAGAAGCGTAGTCTCTTGATAGAATAACGATAGCATACCTCGATTCTTCTATTGTTTTCAAGAGCTCTGAGGTAATAGATGTTCCTTGCTTGAGTTTTTCATCGTCCCTAAAAGTAGATATGCTTTTTGTTTCAAACCAGCATATAGATGGTTTGTAAATTTTTTGCGGGTGTCTTCACCTCTGAAACTGAGAAATACATCATATTTCCATCTCTTGGAAGAAGAACAGGAAGATGCGGATGGAAGAAGAGCCATGAAGGAAATGGATGATCTAAAACGGTGAGGTTACAGATTCATGAGACTGCAAGTTTGACAAAAAAATAAAAATATAAGAAAAACCCCTCAAAAAAGCGTCTTGGTGAACGCATATGGAAGTATGTGTTTGTAAGTTGTAACAAGAGTGGGTCAATAGTTCATTTTCTATGGCCCATCAATTAATTTTTTTTATTTTAGTCAGTGGGCAAGTGGGCACCACCGACCATAAATTGTTGCATAAAAAGTCTTTCTTCTCTCTTTTATTGTCAAACCAACTTTTGGTTTTTTTTTGTTTTTTTTTTTTTTTCAGTTTTCACGTGGACGTGGGCTCCATTTGCGCAAATATGCACAGGAAAACAACCATTGGAAGGTACTTGCACACGGAATCTAATACAAAAGTCAAAATGCACTCAATATCACAATTTATTAAAATTGAACAATAATGTCACTTTGTAATCTGAAAATACTTAATTGAAGTTGAACAATAATATCTTTATTTTTTAAAAAAGTATTAAAAATAATACAAATTTTATTAAAAAAACTTATTAATGGATATAATAATAAATGTGATTAGTGCTAATTTAACGAAATAATAAATGAGTATTTGAAAAAAAATAATTATGATCAGTAATTTGTAAGATTATATGTTTCACTCTTTTCTCCTTTTTCTCTAGCTTTCTTTTTCTTCTGTTTTCTTTGACCATCAAACCCAACTTTAGTTGCTTTTTCCCAAGTAGGCTTCATTTATGGAGACCTCCATATGCATAAGAAAATGCCTGGAAGCTATAATAAAAAAATAAAAAATGGAAAAAGGAAAACACTCAATTTTGTATGAGGAATCCCATCCTCATCTTTATTTATTTATTTATTTTTATAGAGTTTGAAAACTCTAATGCTCTTTGGAGTCGTTTTGTAAGGACTTAGTTTCTTTAATATATGCGTTTTTTTACCCAAAAAATAAAATATTGAACACTCAATTTCAAGATTTATTAAAATAATTTATGTGAGTTATAGAAAAAAAATGATACGTTCATATAAAAAATTGTGAACAAAAAGTCTCCATTATACCATATATAGTCAACCACTTAAACATGTTATAAAATTGAGTATACAATTAAATGTATTCTTGGATTTATATGAATGAATTACTTGTGAATTTTGATTCCTCCATCTCATTGTGCCCATTCAAAATACAAGTTATTTCAGGATGATATACAATAAAAATAAATATAAAATGGATTATATGTGAATTTTGGTAATCAACATTGTAGCTATAATTTCTTCAATACAAGATTTTACAGTTGAATATAAGTAAGTAATCTACTTAGTCTTTACAATAAAGTCTCCTCACTCTCTCATTGTAAAATTACACATGACCATTTCTAAAGACAATGGTGATGGCAATTGGGAGTAGATGCAATTATGCTGTAGTACCAATATGTGAGGTGGTTTTAATTTAATAAGTATTGCATAGAAAAGACAAAATATTGAATTATATTGAGGAGAATTTAATTATATTCAAAAGCTCTAAGACAATAGATGTTCCCTACTTGAGTTTTTTCTCGTTCCTAAAAGTGGATATGCTTTTTTGTTTCAAAACAATATATAGAGGGTCTGTAAATTTTTTACGGGTGTCTTCACCTCTAAAACTAAGAAACACAACGTATTTCCATCTCTTGAAGGAAGAAGAAGATGCTAATGAAAGAAGAGCCATAAGAAAAATGGATGAGCTTAAACATTGAGGTTACAGATTCTCGAAATTGCGAGTTTGATTGAAAACCCTCAAAAAAGCCTCTTGGTGAACGCATCTAGATGTATTTGTTACTTGTGATAAGAGTGAGAAGATGGGTCAATAGTTCATTTTCTATGACCCATCAATTAGTCTTCTATTAGAGTCGGTGGGCAAGTGGGCAGGGCATCCCACCACTATAGATTGTCCAATAAAGGGTGAGTTTGGTTCAGCTTTTTGTAAAAGTGCATAATGAAAAAGTGAAGTTTTCAAAAAGTGCATTTTTAAAAAGCTGAGTGTTTGGTAAAAGCTGTTAAAAAGTGTTTTTTGAAAAAACTAAGTGTTTGGCTAGCACTTATAAAAGTGGCAATTTGAGGGATAAATTACCAAAAAGGATAATGTATATATAAGAGCATCTCCAGCAAGTTAGACAAATTTTTGTGCTGTTTGGACAATCAACAGTGACATTTATCTTTTGCCTATCCACTTTTTTAATTTTTATTTTGTAATCAAATTCTTTCTTTTTTAATATTTATTCTTCTTTTTCTATTCATTCTCAACAATTATATTTTTCAACAAAAAGTGTTACATCCACAATATTTTTTGCAATACTTTCACAAGAATCATAACAAAATCTTATATGAAAAGTTGTTACTAGTTCTAATTTGAACCCATTACTGAAATTATATTTTTACTCATCAATATTAGCTAATTACTTAAAATTTATTGTGAAAATATTGCGGTAATATTTTTAAATTGTGATTTCTAATACTTTGCCTCTTTTTTCCTCCATACGTTTCCTTTTCCATTTTTTTTTTCTCTTTTATTTTATCCACCACACACGTGTACATTATTTTGTCCACATCCTCTCCTTTTTCTTTTTCTTTACTTCCACACCTCCACTTTCCAGAAGGCTCTCATTCTTTCATTCTTTCCTCTTTCCTTTTTCCTTTTCCATTTGTTTCCAGAAGGCTCTCTCAATTCCAAAGCTCTCCGGCTCTCTCAATTTCTTCTCTCTCTCTCTCTCTTTTTTTTTTTTTTTTTTCCACTTGATTTCCAGAAGCTCTCCACTTCCGCTTCTTGACTTATATGAAGCAAATTGCTCGCGGACCTGAACTGAACATTAAGAAGCCTCACGACCTGAACTGAACACTGTGGGTTCGGTCTTTCTTCGTCTTCCTCTTCTTCTTCCTCTTCTGCTTCTTTCTCTCTGTCTTTCTGTGTGTTTATGGTTGTTTGGTAGTGGGTTTGTGCTATTTGATTTCTGTAGTTTTGGATTGTGGTTTGTGTTTTGGGTAATGATTTTTCTATGTGTTCTTTGGGTTGATTTCTCATGGGTATGGGTTGGTTATGGTTTCTCTGTTCTTTGGGTTGATTTCTCACGGAGAGGGTAGAGCAGAGAGACTTACGGAGAGGGTAGAGACTTTCTCTGTTCTTTGGGTATTTTCGTAATTCTACCGTAGCAACGGTAACCCATCCAAAACACGCACTGCGCGTTTTCATTTATGGACCCTCAGAGGTCCATAAAAATTTCCGCATTTGTCCACGTTTTTGGTCTATGCCCAAAACGCAACTTTTATCAAAGAGTTGCGTTTTGGGCTTAACCAAACGCAAATTTAGGTTTGGCTTTTTTCAAAAAGCCCTTTTTGGGCTCAAAATGTGGAAACAAACGGGCACAAAGTCTTTCTTCTTTAAATATTGTCCAACAAACTTTTGCTTTTTTCACGTGAACGTAGGCTCCATCTGCGCAAACCTCCGTATGCACAGGAAAATTTGTGGAAGCTATCCAAAATAAAATAAAAGGAAAACGATTGGAAGAGAAGTGCACTCCGTGTTTGATTCACATGTAAGCTTATTTATTTATTTATTTTTATTTTTAGTAGTTTTTTTATAAATTTTTTAAAACCTTATTTTTTATGCATTTTTTTTTTTTAGTTTTTAAAATTTTTTTAAGATAAGATATGTGGGGCCCAACAATTCGTGGACCAGGCCCATTTGCCCTTAGAGAGTCCGAAGGCCCAATCCGAGGAGAGCTGTGGCTCAAGCTCTACAACGCAGAGCGCAAAATAATTTTGGGAGGCAGCCGAGGACAGTTTACTCCTCGGCAGATCCATAATCCCGCCGGAACAAAGGGGTGAAACTGGCATAGGGACGAATTTGTAAGGAGATCCAAAATGCCTTGGGGAAGTTATCCTTATTACCCTTCCAGATAAGACCCAGCGCCTGACAGAGCCGTACTCTGCAGCTCTATCAAACCATCCCCAACAATTCCGGGATTGGACTGATGGGACAAATGTCAGTATTTGTAAAGATTGACCCTACACGTGGACGAAGGACAGCGAATGCAAGCTAGTATAAAATAAGGAAGTAAGTAAATCTGAAGGGGAGTCCCACCCCGTCTCCAAAAAAAGAAAGACTACATGGGGAAACATCTCAATAACATTGGACTTCACGGAAGAAAGTCCACCGCTGGGTAACCGGGATAAGGCCTCAAGAGGTCCTTGGATCATCTCCGAGGAGCTCCACCCCACGGGGTACGACACCTTAGGGCTTAAATGTTCACACCCATTTCCCTTTTTCTACATAAATTCCTCTAAAGCCATGACCGGGCATCGCCACTTGGCCAGCGACTAGCTTTTCAAGTCCACTCTCTACAAATCATATTGTGAGGGACCTTTATTGTGTGAGCCCAAAAATGTTAGTGGGCCGCAAAGGAATCGTGTCCTTACAATTGGCGCCGTCTGTGGGAAAGCTTGCGCGATGGCACAGGTGGCGGTGGAATCGACTCATGGGCCAGCAGAAGTTTCTGGGATCTCCTCCGTCTCTGGCGGCATATAGTTGTTGCTCCGACGTAAGCTTCTGCTAGGGGCTACGTCTCGCAGTGCTGAGGGCGCGGGCATCTCTAGGGGCTTCCAGCCCCAGGCCAACTTTTCTCGCCCTGACGAAGGGGCTTATGATCGAAAAGTAAGACAAGTACATTAACAGATCATAAGTTTTGGACAGAACCAAGGCCTTGCATGGTCCTCGGACTCAAGCCTATGGGGAAACCAAGTACATTAAGAGATCATAAGTTTTGGACAGAACCAAGGCCTTGCATGGTCCTGGGACTCAAGCCTATGGGGAAACCAAGTACATTAAAAGTTCATAAGTTTTAGACAGAACCAAGGCCTTGCATGGTCCTCGGACTCAAGCCTATGGGGAAACCAAGTACATTAAGAGATCATAAGTTTTGGACAGAACCAAGGCCTTGCATGGTCCTCGGACTCAAGCTTATGGGGAAACCAAGTACATAAAGAGATCATAAGTTTTGGACAGAACCAAGGCCTTGCATGGTCCTCGGACTCAAGCCTATGGGGAAACCAAGTACATTAAGAGATCATAAGTTTTGGACAGAACCAAGGCCTTGCATGGTCCTCGGACTCAAGCCTATGGGGAAACCAAGTACATAAAGAGATCATAAGTTTTGGACAGAACCAAGGCCTTGCATGGTCCTCGGACTCAAGCCTATGGGGAAACCAAGTACATTAAGAGATCATAAGTTTTGGACAGAACCAAGGCCTTGCACGGTCCTCGGACTCAAGCCTATGGGAAAACCAAGTACATTAAGAGATCATAAGTTTTGGACAGAACCAAGGCCTTGCATGGTCCTCGGACTCAAGCCTATGGGGAAACCAAGTACATTAACAGATCATAAGTTTTGGACAGAACCAAGGCCTTGCATGGTCCTCAGACTCAAGCCTATGGGGAAACCAAGTACCCAAGTACATAAAGAGATCATACGTTTTGGACAGAACCAAGGCCTTGCATGGTACTCGGACTCAAGCCTATGGGGAAACCAACTACAAAAGAAAAAGAAAGAAACTGCTATGGCCTATAAACCTCAAACTCCATCTGAAGAGAACTCCTCGTTAACAGTTGGGTCAATCCCTCTATTGCACGGGTTCCCCGGTCTGCCCTCGGATCTCCAGTGCAAAAAGGGTTGATGCAATACAGTACAACATATTACTCCAAAAGCACAATCAAATTCCCTCGCTACTTGGACATTGGTCTAGTTTGCATCGCGCAGCACTCAACAGTTATCCCGAGGAGAAAGGTATGTATAAAGAAATAAACACATCTTTTATTAAGACGAATGAACAGTACAATGTATAATGAAAAGCTGAAACGAGCTCACATTAGAGCTAGCTACGTAAGTAAAAGAAGAATACAAGAGAGTGAAGGTAAAGCCGAGGAGATATCTCAGACGAGAGGTTGGCTACTACTTCGAGGCTTTATTCCTCCTCAAAGCCTCTGCACGCCCATAACTCATGCAGCAAAAGAACCTGACTCGAGCCTCACACCGCTGAAGGAAAGGTGCAGGGAGTCGGAAGTTGAGGAGCCTTCACCAAAAATTTGCCTGCAAAGAGGCAGAGGCGCTGAAGGCGGAGAATCTTTCTTCTGACACACCAAAATTCTGGCGTGAACAGAACCTGCTTCGGATTTTGACTAAAAGAGGGAGAAATACCCTTTCCCCTCTGACGAAGCGAAGTGTTCCTTTGAATTTACGCCTCCTTTGCCCGTAACTTACTACTCTGAGTCTCTGGAGGACACGACGCCTCCGTGGCGGAGAGAGCTCTTTTTCCCCAACCCTCGCTTCAAACATGATATGCTCAGGGAGGAAACTGAAGGACCTGTGCACAAGTAAGGCAGCTTTCTATCCTATTTATTCAAAAAGCTAAAGTGGTGGCACTTAATGCACGCAACGTCCCAAGGAACGCTACTGACAAAACGTCTCCGGCTCGATTTCCCACGCCATCTGTAACCACGATATTAAAGGAGCCTCGTAAAGGCGCACCTCGAACACTGGGACGCCAAAAAGTACCGCGTGACCAAAGACTACGGAGATGCCTCTAAATTGGTGGGCCTAATAAATTCGCGTCCCAGGCCCGTTCTACATGAAGGCCCACGGACTACGGCCCACGCCAGGGAATAACTGTTGCCAAGGGCAACCTCCTGCTCGGAAACTGGTGAGATACCTGAGGAAAGACCAAGTGCGTAAAAAGGGCATAAAGTTTTGGGCAGAACCAAGGCCTTGTATGGTCCTCAGACTCAAGCCTATGGGGAAACCAAGTACAAAATTTTTTTTTATTTATTACAAGTTTTGGGCAGAACCAAGGCTTTGTATGGTCCTCGGACTCAAGCCTATGGGGAAACCAAGTACAAATTTTTTTTATTTATTACAAGTTTTGGGCAGAACCAAGGCCTTGTATGGTCCTCGGACTCAAGCCTATGGGGAAACCAAGTACAAAATTTTTTATTATTATAAGTTTTGGACAGAACCAAGGCCTTGTATGGTCCTCGGACTCAAGCCTATGGGGAAACCAAGTACAAATTTTTTTTTTTATTTATTACAAGTTTTGGGCAGAACCAAGGCCTTGTATGGTCCTCGGACTCAAGCCTATGGGGAAACCAAGTACAAAATTTTTTTATTTATTACAAGTTTTGGGCAGAACCAAGGCCTTATATGGTCCTCGGACTCAAGCCTATGGGGAAACCAAGTACAAAAATTTTTATTATTATAAGTTTTGGACAGAACCAAGGCCTTGTATGGTCCTCGGACTCAAGCCTATGGGGAAACCAAGTACAAAAATTTTTATTATTATAAGTTTTGGACGGAATCAAGGCGTTGTACTTTCCTCGGACTCAAGCCTATGGGGAAACCAAGTACAAAAATTTTTATTATTGTAAGTTTCGGACGGAACCAAGGCGTTGTACTTTCCTCGGACCCAAGCCTACAGGGAAACCAACCGCTCGAAAAAAAAAAAAAAAAAAAAAAAAAAAAAGGTTTGAATTTCGCAAGATGGGCTATTTAATAAAAAGGTCGGGTCACTTCATCCACGGCTTAAACACTTTAAAGGGTAAGGCCCAGCGAAGGAGTAAGGAAGGTGCTAGAACGCCCCAGTATTTATTGGCCTAAGAGGGCTGTTCATTTGGTGGGTGATATGTCTTCAAATAGTTATTTCTCACACGGCATCAAGCCTTCAATTCTCTCCTCGGCCAACATGGGTAATTATTACTTTTCACTGGTCGGCCTTACTGCGCCAAGCGTTTTTATTAGAGTTTTAGCGACATCTTTTTATTATCAAGTATTTTGGCCTTAGTTGATATTGATCTAAATGCTGTATTATAATGCCGAGCGGCGCTAGCAAATTTATAAAACAGAGACAAAACATGCAAAATGAAATAGAAACAACTTTTATTAATATAAGGAATTATTACAATGTACAAAAAGGGGCTTCAGCAAGCCTATACAAAAGAGGGGCTGCCGAAGCAGCATTAACATCCACAGTACAGATAAGCAAACGGTCAGGCGCCTTTTAAACTCGTCTTCAAAGTCTCTCCAATCTCTGCCTCATTACTGCTCGTACTAAGAGAGGAACTCACTTCAAAAAGAAAATGGATGAAGAAGAAGGAAATAGTAAGGAAGAAATCAATGAAGAAGATGGAGGGGATGAATGAAGAAGATGGAGGACATGAGTAAGAGAAGGAGGAGAAGAAGAGGGAGAGAGATGAAGAGACAAAGAGAGGAGTAAATGAGGGAAAAGGACAGCACCAGGGCGGAACTGGTGCTGGGAAGACTATAAGAAGAAGGCGGGGGAGGGCACCAGGGAGCAAGAGAGGGAGAAGCAGAAGCACTTAGCCCCTGCCTCAGCCCTGACTCCTAACACGCTGGTGCCATGTTAGGTACGCTCGTGAGGAGCCGGGTGGTGCTGGTCTTGGGTGTTCTCAACTCAGTCACGCCGAGAATTCGACATGACGAGCCCCTGCTTCGGATTTTGGCTGAAAGAGAGGCGGGACAGATCTTAAGTCTGCGCCACCCTTGCCCTGACCGAGCCATTTCAAGTTTTATCAGAACATGGTGTTTTGAGGAGGTGTGGTTCCTTCATCATTCGTTATGGAGGGCGTGTACGGATATGATGTATAACAAACGGGCTAAGTAGACGCTAAAGGAGGATGCGGGTTTCAGATCTCAGAAGAAAGAAGAGGAGTCTGTACGAAAGTGACTGCCTCCTGCTTGTCTTCTTATAGGAGGGGAAAAACGGATGGAATTAAATGCGTTCAAAGTTTCCAAAAGAATCTGAAGAAAAAAGAGGCGCCCGTTCCGTTTCCCCACCTTATCAGATGAGCCGCCGGACATAAATGTGCCTTGTGAAGGGAATTCATTTAAGGGCGCGTCTGGGACATCCAAGCGGCAGGAGTAGATCACGAGCGGATTAAACGGAATCCCTTGAAAACCGGCTGACTTCCTGGAAAACCGCTCACATAAATGCGAGATTGAACTAAACAAGCCATATTAAGGGCCCGGGTTTGCCAAAACCCTCCTTTCCAACCCGGAAGTCGGATAGAAGGGTTTTGAGGGGCTATTGTGGGGCCCAACAATTCGTGGACCAGGCCCATTTGCCCTTAGAGAGTCCGAAGGCCCAATCCGAGGAGAGTTGTGGCCTAAGCTCTACAACGCAGAGCGCAAAATAATTTTGGGAGGCAGCCGAGGACAGTTTAGTCCTCGGCAGATCCATAATCCCGCCGGAACAAAGGGGTGAAATTGGCATAGGGACGAATTTGTAAGGAGATCCAAAATGCCTTGGGGAAGTTATCCTTATTACCCTTCCAGATAAGACCCAGCGCCTGACAGAGCCGTACTCTGCAGCTCTATCAAACCATCCCCAACAATTCCGGGATTGGACTGATAGGACAAATGTCAGTGTTTGTAAAGATTGACCCTACACGTGGACGAAGGACAGCGAATGCAAGCTAGTATAAAATAAGGAAGTAAGTAAATCTGAAGGGGAGTCCCACCCCGTCTCCAAAAAAAGAAAGACTACATGGGGAAACATCTCAATAACACCGGACTTCACGGAAGAAAGTCCGCCGCTGGGTAACCGGGATAAGGCCTCAAGAGGTCCTCGGATCATCTCCGAGGAGCTCCACCCCACGGGGTACGACACCTTAGGGCTTAAATGTTCACACCCATTTCCCTTTTTCTACATAAATTCCTCTAAAGCCATGACCGGGCATCGCCACTTGGCCAGCGACTAGCTTTTTAAGTCCACTCTCTACAAATCATATTGTGAGGGACCTTTATTGTGTGAGCCCAAAAATGTTAGTGGGCTGCAAAGGAATCGTGTCCTTACAAGATACAAGTATGCTATAGTACATTTTCAATAAAAATTTTCAATAAAAACTAGATAAGTTATTTTCAAACTGTTGTCATTAATATCTACCCTTAAAGTATATATTAATCATTCATTTTTAGAAATATTTTATGAGGAATTGAAAAATCTATCAAAAAAGTTAGTAACTTTTTCATTTTTCTATAAAAAGTTTCATAAAATGGTTTATTAATGAAAAGTTTCATAAATTGATTTATACATAGATTTCTCTTATTTAAATGGATTACTTGTGAATATCAATCCCTCTATAGGTTATTTTTGCTAAATAATACTCTCTCTCTTTTTTTTCCAAAAATAAAGGGCAAGGTTTAGTTATAGCCAATGGCTACAATTCCCACTAAAAAAATTAATATGGTTATATATTTTAAAAACCTAACAACTGGATTACGTGTTTTTAATGTTCTTAATATGTATATCAAATTTCATATCAATTAGATGTTATTTATTATTCAATCCATAAAATTATTTTTTATGCTTAATTTTAGACTACAAAAACTTGAAATTTAAGTATTTGATTGATGACATAGCTATTGATTTTTTATCTTTTGAAAATTTTGCAAGCATGGAGGATATAAGAAGAAAATATAATCCAACAGTGGATTAGTCAAAATTCACATATAACAAAAAGATAATTAGTGAAGTTATAGCCATCAACAAACTTTGTCTTAAAAGAAAAAAGAAATGATTAACAAGACAAAACTATAAAGATGAAATGATATATGTACTTCTCTATTAATCAAGTGGTCATCCACAGTGTAGCTACAATTTATTCAATACAAGAATCCACATTTGAATATGAAAGTTCAATTAGTGTATAAAACACTATGAATGTTTAGACCCCCAATTAACAAATTACCAATTCAAGCTTAATATCAAACAATTAATGTGCGGAATATGAACATAAACTTAATACAAAATTGATAAACAATCTAAACCAAATAAAATCACATCCAAAGTAGAAATTAAATGACAAAGATTAAGGGAAGAGAAATGCAAATACAAGGACAACACAGCAATGTGTTATCGAAGAGGAAACCGAAGCCCTCGGCGTAAAACCTCTCCACCACCCTCCAAATGGTAAATAATCCACTAAAGAATGTAGTTGGGATATATGAATAGCAGAAGACCCTTCAAGCCTAATCTACCCAATGTACCTAAGCCCTCCAAGCTCCTACTCCAACGAGGTTCCGCCGAACCTATTTCTTCTTTGGCTTACCAAATTCTGCTACTTGACCATAGCATCTACCAATATGAAAATGGTCTTTTCTTAATTGCTTCCCAAAGCACCAAACAGCCTTCTCACAAATATGGGTATGGTGAGAAAGGGTTTTGGTAATATACCTCTCAAGGATTTAACAATGGAGAGGAAGAGAGAAGAGGAATTTGAAGAGTCTCTATGTGAAGATTGTAGATGAATCAATCTTGTTTTTCTCTCTCAAAATTCTCTCTGGAAGCTCTCTACATTTCGTGGGTATAAGGGTCTATATATAGTACGGTGAGAAAGGAATGCGAAGAGTCAGTTTTTCCTAAACAGGGTAGTTTAGCGACTTGGCCTTGCGACTGGGCTAAGTCGCAAGTTCAAACCGCGAGCTAACGGCCTGGCCAGCCTGGGACTTTTGTCCTGTAGTGCAACAGTTGGCATGACTCTTTAGCTCCCTTGCATACTTCACACATGTGCCAACTTTGGCGGCTTGCCAGTCACGAGTCACCCGCGAGTCCAACTGCGAGTCTTTGCGTCCTTGCACAATCTTGAGCATTTCTTCACACTCTCTTACTCACTATCCTTACATGATTTTCACCTAAATACAGGGTTACTAATTGCTAAAATACAAGCAAATTTGGCACGGAATAAAGCCAACAAGATGGTTGATAAAATTCAACCTTACAACTCCCCTTTTGGCTATTCCGTGACAAAACCCTAAAACAAACTCTAGACTTAATATGTAAGTTGGGAACAGTTGAACAAAACTCATTCACACCTAACTCTAGAATCTGATAAGCTCTTGAATCATATAAACAAGAATCTCCTGAAACATAACAACACAGTATCATCATTGTATGTAGAAAAACTTGTAATTGCATATGAGACAAGCACAATGCGATCAAGTAAAATGGAATGAGAAATAAACCATGGCTTGACCAAATAGGCAATCACTATAAAATAGTGACCACAATGCTCATTCACACTTGGAATGAACATCCGAACATACAAGTCAATAAGCTCAATGCAAATCACTTGCATGCCCAACAGTCAACCAATGCACAATACATAAAGTATATGCATCTAGAAACAAAATGCTACAAGGGCATAAGAGTGAGAGTACTTAAAGAAAATGTATAACATTTTGCTAGAAGTACTAGGCAACAAAACATAAAGGCTGCATAAGCATGGTATAAACCATAAAAGCCTACAAAACACATGGAAACAAACCCTAAAAGCTTACAAAAGCAACATGGGTACAAACTCGAAAAGAATACTAAATAACAACTTTAAATATTAACAAAGCAAAGTATCATAAGTGTTTTAAAAGTAAAACAGATCCATGAGTTTTAAACCAAAACAATAACCAAAGTAACATAGCCAGACAAAACCAAGAGTTTATAAAGACAATAGAAGACTATAAGTAAATAACTGATAAACTAGGCTAGCCAAAGTTAGGCAATATGTCCAAAGGTATGTGTGAGTGTATATGACAGCTTTCTCCTCTTGAGCACACAACTCCCCCTTTTACTATGCACACTTCCCTTTGTGTTGCTCTCCCCCTTACTATAAGCTCTCCCCCTTTTTGGCACGAATAGCTAAAGGCTGTCCTCTAGCTTTTGCTGAATAGCATTTAGCTGATTCTTCATGGTCGTGAGGCACAATTGAACTTGATTATTGGGGGAGTAGATAAGTCTTTCAATTCCGGCAATGCGCATATGAAGATTTTCAAACAAAGGACCCAACCTATCAGCTTGAGGACCAGACTGTTCTGGCTGATTGCTAGTCGGCTGTAACTCAGGGGTGATAGGAGAGATAGTCGTGGTATGCATAGGTGTATCTGACCCATGAGCAGATGTTGTAGCAAGAGATATGTGTTCACTCTTTGGTGTTTTAGAAGAGTGACTCTTGCTAGCTTGGAGAGTTATCATGGATATTGGTTGAGGACGGTTCATCATTTTTCCATCTGATAAGGGATTGACACCTTCAAGAAGTATGATCTTCATGATGAGACTACAAAATGGAATACATGCTCGTGTTGCTGATCGAGCCACGGTCTTCCCAATGGTCTAGAATATATGGGCACAGATATTAATCAAGGCTCCTGTAATAAGATCACATAGGAATTTAGCTTTTCCAAGATTGATGAAAGCAGTGTTGGACAACGGGTAGAGATTGGAGAACATGATCAGCTTTAGTGTGGTTAACTCAGGAGCAAACTTTGCAGTGTTTATAGATGTGCCTTTACTAGAGACTACATGATCAGGCCCAAGAACTTGCAGAATGTCTTGAACCTTAGGAGTTCGATCATCATAAGGGTTGAGGTCCACATCCTCAGGTCTAGTGATGTGAAGGACCTTGGCTATGTAGTTCGGATTGATGGAAAAATCTTTTCCTCTTACCCAGCATTTTAACTCAACTCCAATGTATCTGGCATTTGAGAAGAATTCCTTAACCAACTCTTCCATCGGGTCTTCGAAATTCCCGAACAGATTGGCCCAATCTTTAGCTTCAAAGATTCTAGGGATAAAAGTTGTCCCCAAAGTGTCAAACTTTACCACTCGTTCCACTATGGGAGTAGCATCTTCAAAAATGCTTGAGTGAGTCTGTGAATCGAGAGGAGTTTTGAATCCCTCACGGTTTGAGTCTTTAGACAACTGAGATGAGAGACGAGTTCGTTTAGCAATAGGGGATGATGAAACATCAGTTACAATCTATTTTTCTTTGGAAGATCGGCGAGACATCTACAAAAGAACAAACACATAGCAAAGATCCAAGTGCACAGACACATGACACGAACATCAACTTGATTAGATTCAAGATAGTAAAAAAAATGGAGACTCATTGAAATTCAGACCGAGATATCACTTAAACATAGTACATGAACCCAGTCAACAATATGTGAGAATTAGCAACACTGAAGCAATGTATACTAAAACATGTAACAGATGTTCAGCAATGATGAATAAACAGTCACAGTTCAGTACGCTGTAAACTATGGTCAATCACAAAGTCACAAATATCTATCATTGTGACATTCTACCATGAGAATGATATGCACAAAGCAACACAGTCAAGATACACATCTAAGAAATAGTCAAGAATACAAGTGAAGCAAGCATCAAATCACTAGAATCAACAAAACCCCTTTAGCCAACCCAATAGAGTAAACTCATTCCATACATGAATAACATATGTCACAAAACTCAAACAACAACACAGAAATCAAGAAAGCGCATGCTATAAACATGAAATGCTATAAGATAATAAGAAAACCCATACCTTTTCTTAAAGAATGAGGTTGAAATGATGTAAAAATGGAGGTTCTTCTTCGAGAGTGACATGTTGAGTTTGAGAGAGGTTTGAAATGGGGAAGACAATGAACAGTCATAAAAATTCAAGGGAAAAACTGAAATGTTTTAAAAACTGTCCAATTTGCGCAAAACATGCGTTTTTCGTGACTGAGTCAAGTCGCGTGCAAGTCGCCAGGGCTAGCCATCAAAACATTTGAAAGAAAACTTTTGAAAAAATTTTCTAAGTGTTTTTCGCGACTGGAAGTTCCACTCCCGAGAGAGTCACAAACTGAGCCGCGAAAATCTCTGTGTACCTTTCGTGACTAGACCTTTCACCCATGAACAAGTTGCTAACTTGAGTCGCGAAAAGCATGAAATCCTAAATTTTTGAAAAATATTCTAAGTCTTTTTCGCAAATGAAGCATTTACCCGCCAATGAGTCACCAATGAGTTGCGAAAAATCTCTGTGATGGACTCGCAACTGGGGCATGCGACTGGTTCTACTCGCAACTGAGTCACTAGAACAGGGCAACACAATTTTTTGAAATTTTTGACAATTTTTGTAAAAACAAAGTACTTTCCAAAAGCAACTAAAACACTCAAAAATCTTTTTGTGATTGATCAACAAAGATTGAGCATATGAAAACACATTTAATTAAGTACAATCACACAAATGAATATGGCATTCATTGAATATAAACATGTGTATTGTGTGTGAATATCAAAAATGAGATAGTCCTTATTCTAATGTGAAACTTCAATGATCAATTTAATTAAGTCATATACAACTAGCATTAGATGATGTGACCCATTTCAATTATAGAAATATGCATATATGACCTCTCACAAAAACTTGAGTACAATATCTTTAAAGCTTTTCATTTGGCTCCATGTTTAACATATCATTTGATCTTTTTGAAACAATACATCTCATTGTGAGATTGATGCCTAAAATTTTTTATATTCTACTTTGATGAGTTAGCCTTTGACTTTTTGGGCATCATACAATTTTAATTTTTGGACGCTTTCCCTTTTTCCTAGTCAAATACTAGTATGTGCGATAGGCTTTTGCAACTCAATATCTCTTTTCATTTGGAGATTTACATTTGGTGAGCTATTTTTAGCAAAAACAATAAAATAAAGAGTGAGAAGATATATAGACACAAATCTATGCATGTCTCAAGATTAACAAAACCATTCACTAATCATTCATAACAAGGTTGAAGATTTATGTACAACAGTCACATAGATTTCAAGATTTCTCCTACAATGATATAAGTGCATAGGGAACAAGTTATGCTCGTAGATGCACAAAGCCATTTGCACAAAGGTACAAGATAAAAACATATTTTGAGACAAAACTCAGCAATGATGATCAAACTTTTTGGATTTTCTATTTTTTATGTGGTTTTTGGATTTTTGACACACAAGAAGGAAGAGATTGATCAAAAACTACAATGTAAAAACATTTTAAATGAATGAAAGCAAAAATAGACAATTTTCAATTCACATAATCAATAAACAAACTAAAAGTCACACGACATAGGAAGTATTAATGCATGGACATGTTGTAATGCTTATGCATGAGTACCCTTCATCACCCACACGTCATGTGAGTTTGGGATGATATCCTTATAGGATTGGATACAAGATTTAGGACTTTCAAACCTTCTAATGAAGCTTTCCGAGCAGTTGGTGAATGCACCAATCATCTTCATCACGTCCATCATTCTGGGATTACCATTTCAATCTCTTGATGGCTCAACAGCCCAAGTCCTCTTGTCATTTCTTGGCATTCTTGACCTTTGATCACTAGCATTCCTCAGTGCTCTCAGGTTATGACAATTGGGTCGGGTGTGCCCTTGAAGTCTGCAGTGATGACACACATGGTTCGTTATAGGACCTCTTTGCGATCGTGGAAGAGATTTTGCTCTAGCTTTAAACCTGACCACGGATTGATTATGGTGCTTGTTCAACACCCACTGGTCAGTTACATTCTTCTTCTTCTCAACATTTTCCTTTTCAATAGTAGAGGCAACTACAATCAGTTCTTTGGCCTTTACAAACTTCACTTCTTTAGAGATGTTCACAGCTGAACTACTTTCTCCGATGCATCCTAATCTGGTTTTGTCAAAGAAGGTCTTCTGAGAGGGAAGGATATCATTAAGCTTCTTTGTGGAGACTCGCTCTACCTTGGCATTTGCCTGAACTACCTCAAGCTCAAGGAATTTCACCTTGGTGTAAGCTTCGGTTAGTTCGCCATTTAGCGTCTCTATCTCACACTTGGCCTCCTTATATCTCACTAAGAGACTTCTATAGTCCTCCTCAGCTTTCTTCATCTTTTTCACAGCTGCCTTGGCCACCCTTGCATATTCTCCTAACTTCTCAAGTAGAGAATTGTAGTTCTCTTTAAGACCAGCTGTATCTTCATCTTCTTCAACATCTGATTCTTCTATAATTCCCATGAATTCCTCATCACTATGCTCCCCAAGCTCTTCCACAAGCAAATTTAAGTCCTCCGAAGACTCAACATGAGCAACAGTCATAAATGCTGAGAAATTCCCTTCTTCATCACAGCTATCCTCTGAATCAGAGGTGGAGGAATCTGAGTCATTGAGAGTGGTGGCATACACCTTGCCTTTCGATCTCACGTAATTAGGACATTCCTTTTTGAAATGGCCTTGTCCATTACACTTAAAATAAGTGACTCCTTGAGTAGGTTGGGATTCCTTCCCTTTTCTCTTTTTGAAGTCCTTCTCCTCCTTTTCGAAACTCATGAATTTTCCTTTATCACCAAATTTCTCACTGTTCTTGAACTTTAGAAATTTGCGAAAATTCTTTGCAAGGTAGGCAACATCCTTTTCTACTACATCCTCATCCGATGAACCAAGACCTTCTACCCCTTCATTTATCGTCTTAAGAGCCAGTGATTTGCTCTTTCTTTGATTTGGTAATGAAAGTTCATACGTTTGGAGAGAACCAATCAGCTCTTGGACTTTGATTTAATCAAGGTCTTTGCTCTCCTCAATTGCAGTCACCTTTACACGAAAGCTCTTCGGCAATGAACAAAGAATTTTTCTTATAACTTTCGAGTCCTCCGTTTTCTCTCCCAAGTTAAACTTGCCGATGACCACTTCATTTAGCTTATTATAGAAAGAGTCAAAGGACTCATCCTTGCTTATTATCAACCATCGCTCAAATCGGGTAGTCAGCATCTGTAGCTTTGTGTCCTTAACTTTCTTTGTACCCTCATAAGTGGTCTCCAAAATTTGTCATGCTTCCTTGGTAACGGTGATATGAGAAATCCAATGAAACTCATCTGGAGACACACCACAAAAAATTATGTTAAGTGCTTTGCTATTAGCATTTGACGCCATGAGGGCTGCCTTATCCCAAGTGGATTTGGTTGCCTCAGGCTTTGTCCAACCTATTTCAACAACATCCCAAACAGCATCATCTATAGAACACAAAAATGCTCTCATCCTCACCTTCCAAAAGACATAGTTGCTACCATCAAAATATGGTAGAGCATTTAAAGATTGAGACCAGTCCATCTCAACATGGGGTCAAGGATCACACTAAGGTAATGAAACCAATATAAGTGAACCTGCTCTGATACCAATTGAAAGTTCAATTAGTGTATAAAACATTATGAACGTTTAAACCCCCAATTTAGAAATTACCAATTTAAGCTTAATGTCAAACAATTAATGTGTGGAATATGAACATAAGCTTAAAATAGAATTGATAAACAATCAAAACCAAACAAAATCACATCCGCAGTAGAAATTAAATGCAAAAGATTAAGGGAAGAGAGATGCAAACACAAGGATAACATACGATGTGTTATCGAAGAGGAAACCGAAGCCCTCGGCGTAAAACCTCTCTGTCGCCCTCCAAGCGATAAACAATCCACTAATGTAGTTGGGATACATGAACAGCAGAATACCCTCCAAACCTAATCTACCCAATGTACCTAAGCCCTCAAAGCTCCTACTCCAACGAGGTTACGCTGAACCTATTTCTTCTTTAGCTTACCGGATTCTACTACTTGACCATAGCATCAACCAATATGAAATTGGTCTCTTCTTAACTGCTTCCCAAACACCAAATGGCCTTCTCACAGATATGGGTATGGTGAGAAAAGGTTTTGGTAATGTACCTCTCAAGGATTTGACAATGGAGAGGAAGAGAGTAGAGGAATTTAAAGAGTCTCTATGTGAAGATTGTTGATGAATCAATCTTGTGTTTCTCTAGGGTTTCTCTCTCAAAATTCTCTCTAGAACCTCTCTACATTTCGTGGGTATAAGGGTCTATATATAGTGGGGTGAGAAGGAATGTGAAAAGTCAGTTTTCCCAAATGGGTGGTCTGGCAGCTTGGCCTCGCAACTGGGCTAAGTTGCGAGTTCAAGCCGCGAGCTAACGGCCTAGCCAGCCTGGGACTTTTGTCCTGTATTGCAACAGCTGGCATGACTCTTCAGCTCACCTACATGCTTCACACGTGTGCCACTTTGGCGGCTTGCCAGTGGTGAGTCACCCGCGAGTGCAGCTAAGAGTCTCTACATCCTTGCACAATCTTGAGAATTTCTTCACACTTTCTCACTCACTACCCTTACATAATTTCCACCTAAATACAGGGTTACTAATTACTAAAATACAAGCAAATTTGGCATGGAATAAAGCCAACAAGATGGTTGATAAAATTCAACCTTATAATCTCTCCTTTTGGCTATTCCGTGACAAAACCCTAAAACAAACTCTAGACTTAACACGTGAGTTGGGAAGAGTTGAACAAAACTCACTTACACCTAACTCTAGAATCTGATAAACTCTTGAATCATATGAACAAGAATCTCCTGAAACATAACAACATAATATTATCATTGTATGCAGAAAAACTTGTAATTGCATATGAGACAAGCACAATGCGATTAAGCAAAATGGAATGAGAAATAAACCATGGCTTGACCAAACAGGCAATCACTATTAAATAGTGACCACAATGCTCATTCACACTTGAAATGAACATCCAGACATACAAGCCAATAAGCTCAATGCAAATCACTTGCATGCCCAACACTCAACCAATGCACAATACATAAAGTATACGCATCTAGGAACAAAATCCTACAAGGGCACAAGAGTGAGAAAAGTTAAAGATAAATGCATAATATTTAGCTTGAAGTATTAGGCAACAAAACATAAAGGCTGCATAGCATGGTACAGACCATAAAAGCCTACAAAGCTTATGGAAATAAACCCTAAAAACTTACAAAAGCAACATTGGCACAAACACAAAATACTGAGTATAAACTTAAACAATATAAACTAAAAGTTCTTGAAGTTTCTTGCCTTCAAAACAATGAGAAGTTATAATGCACTTGGAACATATATACTTGTAACCTGAAACATTTGCACAAAACACATTAGACCCTCAAGGTAAAGCAAGTAATAAAAGGACAAGTATAATTTAACAATTAAGTTGCGATCAAGTAAAAATGATGTGAAACATGTGAGCAACTTGATCATACACCAAAACAGTCATATAGAAATGATTACAATAATCACATAACAAAGCAAATAATCATCTGAACATGCATTCAATGAAGCATAATAGCATAGGGATATATGCATGTCCAAAACACAAACATGGTGCGATGAGAACAACAAAGCACCATAAAGCCAACAAGAAAACAAATAGAACAAAGTTTTCTAATTAACACAATGTTTTCTCCCCCTTGGTATATGCATCTCTCCTATGGAATATCTCTCCCCCTACAAATGTGCATGAGAAATAAAATTTCTCCACCTAAGGATGTGCACAAGAGTCATATAGAAATGACATAAATACTCTGGTATACTCTCTAGAGTATACTCTCCCACTTTTTGTCAGGAATAGACAAAGGGTCAAGGAGAAAAGAGGACAAGAGATGAAGGTATGAACAATGATAATGATGCATGAGAGGTGTAAGATGAATGAGAAAATGAAGCTCAAACCGAAGACAAAGTAAAATGCTACAAAGCATAAGGTAAACATGACATGCTAGGATGAAGAAACAAGGTATAGACTAATGCATGACAAGGGTAGCAAAGGTGTGTGCAAGAGGTGGTTATGTGCAATGCATGATCAATGCATGAAAAATGCACATGTAGGATAAGGTGTGTTAAATACACAACCAATGAACCAAACATATTCCTAATGAGGAAACATGAGAAACCCCAAAGTTTGATGCTCATTGGAGTCTAAACAAGCGAGAAAATACCTAAGAGGCATTTTATCAAACACCTAGCATGCACACTACGAACAACAATGTGAAGCAATGCATGGACATCATGAAATCCACCCTTAATACATGTTCTTTATGCCACAAAAGGCCAACATCCATTGCAAATCAACAAAAGAAACCAATCTCATGAAAAAATTTAACAAAAATTAAGTTTTCCCAACCCCTATGATGAAAATCCCAACCAAGAGCACCAAACTCTCCAAAACATAATTTAAATATCAAAATTAATGAAAAGAGTTTATAATTACCTTAGAGATGTTAATGGAATGAAAAACCATTCAAATTGATTGAGTTTTGATGTAAAAATATTGAAAGAGGGGTTTAAAAGAGGATGGGAGAGGTTTAAAACAGGTTTCCCACGAAAAAGCTCTTTAAAAAGCTGATTCTGGGCGTTTCGCAACTAGGCGAGTCGCGAGGTTCAATCACGAAAATTTTCGCGAGTCATGAGTGAGTTGCCAACAAGTCGTGAGTGAGTTGCCAAAGCTTTTGGATGAACTCATGACTGGGGTTTCGCGACTGGCGAGTCGCTAGTTGAGCCGCGAAAAACTCTGACACTTGTTTTTCAACACAAAATATGTTTAAACACTGAAAAACAAAGTAAGTACTAAACATGAACACAAAGAGTGATAAAAATCACTTCCAAAAATATATAAAAATGATCAAAAATCTTTTTAGATTAATCCATATATGGTTGAGTGCACACACATCCCATTTAGACAAACACCATCGAACAAATGAATAAGACATTCATTGAACATTAGGCATGTTTGTTGTGTGTGTGTATCAAATGTGGAATAGTCCTTAGTCTAGAGTGAAACTTTAATGATCAATTCAATCAAGTCATATACAACTAGTACTAAGACAAGTGGTCTATCTCAATTATAGAAATGAACATATATAACCTCCCATAAAAAATTGATTACATATTTTTGAAACTTTTCATTTGGCTTCTTTACAATTCATAACATTTGATCATTTTGAATCAATACATCTCATTTTGAGATTGATGCCTGAAATTTTTGATATTTCAATTTGATGAACAAGCCTTTAGCTTTTGGGCATCATACATTTTCAATACAAGTTGCTTTCCATTTTTCCTAATCAAATACTAGTATGTGCGATGACTTTTGTAGCTCATTATCTCTTTTCATTTTGAGATTTACATTTGTTGAGCTCTTTTAAGCAAAAACAATAAAAAGTGTGGGAAGATATACAGGTACAAGTCTACGCATGTATCGAAACCAACATGACTATTGACTAATCATTCATGACAAGCTTGAAGATCGATTTACAACAATCACACAAAGATGTCAAGATTCTTCCCACAAAGATATAAGTACAAAAAGAATAAGCTAAGCTAGTAAATGCACAAAGCCATTTGTGCAAATGTACAAGGCCAAACTCACATGTGATATGTGCTCAAGTATATACGATCAAACTTTTTGAATTTTACACTTTTATGTGGTTTTGGATTTTTACTCACACAAAACTATATAAATAAAAAAAAGATCAAATGTGAAAACAATCAAAACAATGCATATAAAGAGATGCATGATGCATAAATGCATAACAATGAAACATTTAATGCATGAAGGATCCTACAAAGATTGAAAGAATTAGATCAAGGACCAAAAGAGTAAAAGCTCAACCATAGGAACCCTTCCTCGTCCAAACACAACGATTGTTTGGAATAAGTGTCTTCTGAGAAGTGAGATGAGGGTTGGAAGAATGAGAACCAGAGATGCATATAGACAAGGAGTTAAGAGCATTAAACACTTTCTTTAACAACATGCTATTTTTACTCAAATTTAGTTTACCCTTTTTAGCATAGCTTCCAAGAAGCTCAAGTTTCTCTTTTCTTTTGATTCTTTTAAAAACATGAAATTTAGAGCATTGAGGTCTTAGATGACCAAAGGCACCACAATGGTGACAAACAATGTGTTTAGGTTTACTAGGCTTTTTGAGAAGGGATTTAGTAACATGGTTTTGTTCCTTCTTCAACTCATGACATTGAGGTCTTATATGACCAATCACTCCACAATGGTGGCAAGTTGGAACAAAATTAGATCCATCCAAAACCTTAGGTTCAGAACTAAACGGAGGCTTTGACTTAACAGCCTTTCTCTCCACCTTTTGATTTCTTTTATGTGGAGGAATGTACACTGATTTGTCATTTGAGGTAGAACACACAATAGGCACAAAATCGGGTACCACAACATGATTGCAACAAATATTATCATCTTTTTTTGCAATAAGTTTAGCAATCAAACACTTGACATGCATCTTAAGAGATTCATTTTCACATTTTAGCTCATCAACAAGTTTGTTAGACAAAACAAGTTTAGCATCCAAGTCCATATTCAAACATTCAAACTCTTTCAGCTTTTCAAGAGAATTTTCAGCAAGTTTCTTATATTTTTCAACCAATTTGTTTGCTTTATCAAGCTTAGCAATCAAATCATCATTTTTACAAAATAACTTGTTCAAATCCTTATTAAACTTCTTAGCCTTTTTCTTCAAGAGTTTGATGTTAGGAATATCAACAACATCCAAAGATTCATGTAACATAGCATCACAATCATGAGAATTATCACTCATAGAGGCATTTTCACAAACACATGGCATGTTATAGTCATCACCAACCAAATCATACAAAAAGGAATACAAAGCACTATCCATGGCAAATAAACACAAGGGGTCAAGGATCACACTTAGGTATTTAAACCACAACAAGTGTACCCGCTCTGATGCCAATTGAAAGTTCAATTAGTGTATAAAACACTATGAATGTTTAGACCCCCAATTTACAAATTACCAATTCAAGCTTAATGTCAAACAATTAATGTGTGGAATATGAACATAAACTTGAAACAGAATTGATAAACAATCTAAACCAAATAAAATCACATCCACAGCAGAAATTAAATGGAAAAGATTAAGGAAAGAGAGATGCAAACATAAGAACAACACACGATGTGTTATCGAAGAGGAAACCAAAGCCCTCGGCATAAAACCTCTCCGCCGCCCTCCAAGTGGTAAAAAATCCACTAAAGAATGTAGTTGGGATACATGAACAGCAGAAGACCCTTCAAGCCTAATCTACCCAATGTACCTAAGCCCTCCAAACTCCTACTCTAACCAGGTTATACCGAACCTATTTCTTCTTTAACTTATCGAATTCCGCTACTTGACCATAGCATCAACCAATATGAAATTGGTCCCTTCTTAACTGCCTCCCAAACACCAAATGGCCTTCTCACAGATATGAGTATGGTGAGAAAAGGTTTTGGTAATGTACCTCTCAAGGATTTGACAATAGAGAGGAAGAGAGTAGAAGAATTTGAAGAGTCTCTATGTAAAGATTGTGGATGAATCAATCTTGTTTTTCTCTAAAGTTTCTCTCTCAAAATTCTCTCTAGAAGCTCTCTACATTTCGTGGGTATAAGGGTCCATATATAGTAGGGTGAAAAGGAATGTGAAAAGTCAGTTTTTCCTAAACAGGATGGTTTGGCGGCTTGGCCTCGCGACTGGGCTGAGTCGCAAGTTCAAGCTATGAGCTAACGACCTGGCCAACCTGAGACTTTTGTCCTGTAGTGCAACAGCTGACATGACTCTTCAGCTCCCCTGTATGCTTCACACATGTGCCACTTTGGCGGCTTACCAGTCGCGAGTCACCCGCGAGTCCAGCCGTGAGTCTCTGCATCCTTGTACAATCTTGAGCATTTCTTCACACTCTCTTACTCACTACCCTTACATGATTCCCACCTAAATATAGGGTTACTAATTACTAAAATACAAGCAAATTTGGCACGGAATAAAGCCAACAAGATAGTTGATAAAATTCAACCTTACAGATTGTTCTTTGCAGACACATGCAATGTTTGATTTATCTAGCAAATATTCTTTTTTGACTTTAAATTCTAAATATGTGCTTTTAATGTACAACTAGCCGCGAACCCACGCGTTGCGCGTGATAATTATTTTTATGGTGGTTTTATTAAATTTTTTTTTTACAATTTAAACTAATCTAATAATGAGTAATGTATTTCGTAATTATATTTTTATTTATTATAGGAACAATCATAAATGTAATATAGGAACAATCCAAAACACCAAAAAAACGTAAACTAAAAAAAATTAATAAAACTTAACAATGATTAATTGAACCAATATTATGATAAAGTTTTGTTTTTGATAATCTATTAAGGTTATTTTCTTTGTAGAAATTATAATTTCGGCCACTCAAAACATATTATCAAATAAAAAATTATTAGCAAAATCTAAGAATTAAATTTCTATACATGCATTGTTATAAAATAATAATAATAATATTGCAAAAGTTAAAATTTGTCACCTATCGGATTATTTTTGTTTGGCTAACCTTTACTTTTCTTTAAATAAATGGCATTATAGAGTACTTCTAATATAACTATTAAGAGTGCTTTGTCCACCACAAAGGATTAGAAAATAAACAAAAATTAGTAAAGTCTCATAGTTTAACATCTAAATTGAGCACTATAAAAAATCATAATATGTAATAGAATAAATACCAAATTATCCAAATCATGCTATATAATAGAATAATATTATATTTTTATATGCTATATTTAATTCTTTTGAATGTAATAGGATAACATTTAACAATCAAAGAGAATAAAAAATAAAAAAACACAACAACAACAATTTAAAAAACAAAACTAAATCACAATTTAAAAAACAAAACTAAATCGCATTAACCCACAAATAGAGTTTTAAAGAATATAAAAATTATCAACCTAAAGTAGAGATGCAAGAAAAATAAAAAAAATCCACCAAAAAATTTAGAGAGAGAGAGAGAGAGAGAGAGAGAGAGAGAGAGAGAAAGGGAACCTTTTTTATTGTGAGGGAAAACTATGCATAGAATAGAAGAGATAGTGACAAATTTATAGTAAGAGAATGTGAATAAGAAAAGACAAAAATAAAGGAAGATGAATGGAAACATGAAGAATGATATTAATGTAGAGGGTAGTGGGGAGATGAAAAGGTAAGGGAGGGAGAAAGATTGAAGAAGTAGTGGGGAGATGAAATGGTAAGGGAGAGAGAAAGGTTGGAGAAGTGTAAATATTAAAAAATATATATATATTAAAAACAATTATAAGAAAATTGGAAAAAAAATAATATTAAAAAAAAACCCTAAAACTTGAAAGGCTTCAATGTTTTTTTTTTTTTTTTTTTTTTTTTCCTTTAAGCTGAAAAGGCTCACACAAAATCCTAAAACTAAACTGAAAAGGTTTTGAGTTGGGCTTAATAGTGGAACTAAATAAATAAGAGGTGGGCTAGATTAATTATACAAAATTGTTATAGGGTGATAGTGGAAGTAAATAAATAAGTAGTGGGCTGTATTTATTATAGGGTGATAGTGGAAGTAAATAAAGTAGTGAGCTGCATTTATAGGGCTGAAAATTGTAAAAACCATTTTAAAATTGTAGGATAAATTATATTTAAAAAGAAAAAGAAAAAGGAATGACGTAGTAGCTGATGTGGCGCAATGTGAGAGCAGCAGCATTAAACGCTACGCTTCAGCTTTTAGTAATATATAGATGTGTACATTGTAGTCAATTAACCTTAACACAAGTTCTTCTTCCAAAAAAATCTTAACACAAGCAAAACTTTCAAGGTTTATACAAATAACTCTGTATGCTTGATAGGTGCCAATTCATAACCAAAATGAGAAAGAATGAAAGAAAGGAAGGAGGAAAAAAAAAACGCTATCATCTCATCAAAATGAGTAGTAGCTTTCAATATACGTTTAGTTACGGTCACAAGCTTGTCAAAATGCTAACGTGAGAAAGTGAAAGAGAGAAAGAATAGCATAGGTAGTGCCATTCAAGTCGAGGTTAAAGGTGTGCATGGGGGTCTTAACACAAGCAAAACTTTCAAGGTTTATACAAATAACTCTGTATGCTTGATAGGTGCCAATTCATAACCAAAATGAGAAAGAATGAAAGAAAGGAAGGAGGAAAAAAAAAACGCTATCATCTCATCAAAATGAGTAGTAGCTTTCAATATACGTTTAGTTACGGTCACAAGCTTGTCAAAATGCTAACGTGAGAAAGTGAAAGAGAGAAAGAATAGCATAGGTAGTGCCATTCAAGTCGAGGTTAAAGGTGTGCATGGGGGTGTCTGATTCAAGTCTGAGGAGTGTCCATGTCATATAAGTTTGGGTTCTTTAAAGTGACATCGGCAAGAATGGAATTTTTGAGCAGTGAGCTTTGAATTTAGACATGCCTTCTTCACGCTATTGCTTTTGTTTTTTTTTTTTTGATAGGTTCACACTATTTCTTTTGTATTTGTAATCTAATACTAATAGAAGAATGATGAGAAAAAAATCCCCCAAGTCCTTCTTTTTGGCATTTTAATCATATATAAATCCTTTTGAACAATCTGCATCTACCGTGAGCAATAAAGAAAGTGTATAATTTTTGACAAAAGCTCTTTGAACTTGGCTGAAGTATATAGTATAAAGGGGAAATTGATAAAGTGGTGGATGTATATCAACACCCAAATTCTGCCAGCAACCCAGCTGGATATGGATATGTTGGATGGGACCATCTGGAAGCACTGTATTGGTTACCAAGCTGCATCTATACACTCCTTAAAGATTGTAGTATGCAATTGAGACATTAGCTTGCTTATCTCTTCCATTTCCGCCATTATAATATTTGGAACTTACTTTCCTGAAGAGATTTCAGATCTTACCCTCATATTTCAACACATAAGCTGTGACAAATCCAGAAAAGGGAAAGGAAATCTATGCACATCAACTTCACTAATAGTCACATCAACTTCACTAGTAGTATGCAATTGCGATGTTAGCTTGCTTGTCTCTTCCATTACCCATTATAATATTAGCAACTTGCTTTCCTAAAGAGATGGCAGATCCTACCCTGATATTTCAACACCCCAGCTGTGAAAAATCCAGCAAAGAGAAAGGAAATCTTTGCACATTGGCTTCACCAGTAGTCACCACATGAGCAGATCCCATTCCTGAAGTGATGAAATCGCTTCACATCCCTCACAACAATCTCTTTGTTCACAATTTTCATAATGAACTTGGTTGCTTCATAGTAATCCCCACTCACCCTAAGGTTATTTATGATCAATAATTTGGTTCCTGGCCCCGTGTTTAAGAGACCATAAGCAATAGCAAGCCTCCATTGTGATTAAATAACTTTTTTTTTTTTGACTTCCTCATCAAGGGAATGCAACACAAATTCAATCTTTGGGACATATCCAATCGCTCTCATTTCATGATCCAACTTATCCAAAAGTTGCATCATATTTTTCATATTGATAATGGCTCTTATCTTCCATAAGAAAAGCATGAAGTTTCCCCTTCACTTCTACTACACTATACCCTGGCACTTTCTTCATCCCTGTCTTTTTCATGATTTTTCTAACACTAGCTACATCATCCCACTTCCTTGCCTTTTCATAGTAGTTAGAGACCAAAGAATAAATTCCCAAGTCATCCGAATTTAACTAAAGAACCTTCTTTGCGGCCATCTCTCCAATAAACATGTTATTTTTGCAGCAACCTGCTAGGAGAGCAACCCAAACAGCAAGCCCCAATTCAGCATTCATGGAATCTATTAGCTTGCAAGCCTTTTCAACTTGACCTGCGCAAGCCAAAAGACCAACCATACAAACATAATGCTTTTCAGTTCGAGGGACCTTATATTCACTAACCATGTGATTAAACTAGTATTGGCCTTCTTCCACAAGATCTGAGTGACTGAAGGCTGAGAGAATGGAAGAAAAAGTAGCTTGATCTGTTTTTTAATTGTTTTTGTCATCTCTAGGAAGAGTGATAGAGCTTCTTTTCCATGCCCATGAATTTCGTAGCTGGTTATCATTGCATTCCAAGAGATTGCCTTCGCAATTTGTCTGATCAAACAGAGTGCGTGCCCAAGAAAGGGCTCCACATTTTGAATACATGTTAATCACTGCAGTACCTAGAACTTTATCAAAATCAAGCCTTCTCACAATATATTTGTGTAGATTTACCCAATTTTGAAAACCCAACTTGTGAAAATGCTAGAAAAGCACTCAAAAGACACTAAATCTGGTCTGTTTCCATAACCCTGCATCTCTTATAAGGCATCTTCTTGAAAACACGACAAGCAAGCTTCAAATGTCCATTCTTGGCATACATAGCCACAAGGCTAGTTTGAACTACAACGTCCATTTGAAGGTTTTTCCAAATCAAATACGCATGAAAAGCCTACAATCATGTTAATTGGGATGCCTTGTGTATCTGCTGGATAGGATGGGTTTAAGGGTGAAAGAGAGTGGGTGGATTAAGGCATGTGTCACTTTTGTCCAATTTTTAGTTCTAGTGAATGGATCCCCTAAAGGTTTTTTTGGAAGCTCACAGGGTTTGAGACAAGGTGATCCTTTATCCCCTCTCCTTTTCCTTTTTATTATGGACACCTTAAGCAGGATTCTGAGAAAGACTAAGGAATGTGGTCTGATTCATGGTTTTCATGTGGGATCAATGAACTCCATTGGTGAGCGCATTTTTCATTTGTTGTTTGCAGACGACATTATTTTATTTTGTAATTCTTCTAGGGAGCAGTTGCTTTCTATGAGGTTGGCCTTGTTGTGTTTTCAAGCTTCTACAGGTTTGAAGGTTAATGTGGGGAAAAGTGAGATTGTCCCCTTTAAGGAGGAGAATAATCTGGATGCTTTGGCTAATATCCTTATTTGCAAGGTGGGCAATTTGCCAATGAAATACTTGGGGATGCCACTTGGTACTTCATTTAAGACAGCTTCTATTTGGAATCCCATTCTAAAGAAGATGGAGAAGAAATTATCGGCATGGAAACGCCTCTATTTATCAAAGGGTGGTAGGCTCACTTTATCGAAGAGCACTCTTTCTAGTTTTCCAACTTATTTTTTATCATTATTTATTATTCCTAAAGTTGTGGCTGCTAGATTGGAAAGAATCCAAAGAAACTTTTTATGGGGATCTTCTGACTGGAGCTTCAAATACCCTTTGGTGGCTTGGGACAACGTTTGCTCACCTATTGAAATGGGTGGATTGGAGATAAGAAATGTAGTGTCCTTTAATCAAGCTTTATTAAGGAAGTGGTTGTGGAGGTACGGGCATGAAGTTACTAATCTTTGGTGGAGGATTATATTCACTAAATATGGGGAGGGTAAAAGGGTAACTAAATTTGTAGGAGGGCCCATGGGTGTGGTTTGTGGCGTAATATTAGTGCAGGGTGGAAGAGTTTTTCTAAGCATTTTTCTTTTGTTGTGGGTGATGGTACTCGAATCCTCTTTTGGCATGATAGATGGGTTGGGGTTGATCCTCTTAAAATCCTCTACCCCAAGTTATATGTAATTTCGGCAAACAAGGAAGCTTGTATCTCTTATGTTTTGTGTCAATAGGAGGGGGAAAATGTTAGATATTGGAACTTGAGATTTTATAGGGATTTTCAAGACTGGTAGCTTGCTACATCTTTTTCTCTACTTGATTTTATTCAAGCTCATCTTCCACGGGGAGTAGGTTGCGATTCTTTGTGTTGAGGCCTTAATGGAAGTGGTAAGTTTGATACTTGTTCCTTTTATAATGCATTAAGGGAGGCCCCCAACTCTATTTTCCCTTGGAAGGGCATTTGGAAAGCAAAGTTTCCCAAAAGGGTGGCTTTTTATTGTGGACAGCAGCCCATGACCACATTCTTACTTTGGACAATCTCATGCTTAGTGGTCACTCTTTGGAAAATCGGTGTTGCATGTGCCGATGCAGTGGGGAATTTATGAATAATCTACTTCTTCACTATCATGTAGCACATTCTTTATGGGTTTTTATGCTTCAAGCTTTCGGTATTTAGTGGGTCTTGCCTGGCTCTATGGCAGAATTATTATTTTTGTTGGAGTTATTGGCTTGGGAAACATAATTCAAATATTTGGAATCTAATTCCAAGTTGTTTGATGTGGACTATTTGGACGGAATGTAATCGCCGTTCCTTTGAAGATTCTAAAGATGTGTTTTTTAATGTAAAATGTGTACATTGTAGTCAATTAACCTTAACACAAGTTCTTCTCCAAAAAAAAAATCTTAACACAAGCAAAACTTTCAAGGTTTATACAAATAACCCTATGCAAGTGCCAATTAATGAAAAAAATGTGAAAGAATGAATGAAAGGAGGGAGAAAAAAAAATGCCATAGGTAGTGCCATTCAAGTCGAGGTTAAAGATGTCGAGAGTGTCCACATCTGATAAGTTTGGATTCATTAGGACATCAATGAGAATAGAATTTTCTAGTAGAGCAGCGAACTTTGAGTTTAACCATGCGTTCTTCATGCTATTGCTTCTGTGTTTTTGAGAGGTTCTATTGCTTTTGTATATGTAATCTAGTACTAATAGAAGATGTGAAGAAGAATGAGAATAGGAGTCAGGCAGTGAAAAAGCCACGTGTGAGGGTGAAGACATAAAGCCTAAATGTGGTACTGGCACCAACAAGCTAAATGAGAAGCATTCTGATTCCTTTTTTAAATAAGCAGGACACATGGCAGAAATTCAAAATTTTCAAAAAAAAAAACTAATGCATGCTACCATTTAAAACTTAGCTGATTTGGAAACTGTAAACGAAGATAATTTTGTTTCTTTCTCAAAGAATGCACCACAGTGGAAGAGGGATCTGCAGCCGCCATATCATTCACAATAGGAGCAGCATTCTCTAATATAATTTGCAAGAAACAGAATTGATAAAAAACTAGTGCACCAACAATAAAATGAGAACAAGTTGTTTTATTATTGTCTTCAAGGTAATGACATTCCATCCAGTATAGGTCTTGCATACTTCACATGTTCAATTAGATTAATAGAGTTTTCTTAAAATTAAAGTGAAATTCAAACCCAACAGAGATTGCATAAAGAAAAACGCAACAGGAATTTACAAAAGCTTTCACTAGATTAATTAAGTCAGACTACTTCTTTCTTATATTTCAAATTCCAACCAACTGGGACTAGCCAATTAGGCCAGTTGATTTCTAAGATTCTGCTTCCACTACTAGAACTATGATGGTTCTTCAATCACAAGTTGTCTTTCTTAAGTCAATTCAAGAGTTGCAATTAGATACAGCAACTTGGTATAAGGTTTGTGGAGAAGTATTTATAACTATCACAATACAAGTGCCATATTCACAGAACATGGTGTCCATAGACTAGATCAGCCATGTTTTCGAAACTTCACCCACACCCAAAATGCTAATCCTGACCCTTCCAGGCTCAAGTGTGCTATTAACTCTCCCTTATTTTAAAATAAAAAGGCGTAAAGCACATTTTTGTCCCTATATTTTTACGCGATTCTCACTTTGGTCTCTATCTTTTTTTCACAGCTTTTAGTCCCTATCCTGAAAAACGCGTCTCTTTTAGTTCTTTCCGTCAATGTCCTAACGGCTCCGTCCTACATGGCAGATGGAATTATTAAAATAATAATAAACAAATTATTTTGACATTAAAAAATGTCACATCAGCATTTAAATTTTAAAAAATTAATTTATTAATTTTAACTAAATAAAAAAATAAAAAACAGAATTAAAAATTACATAAATTGATATCTAAATGTATCTTAAACAAAAACAACAATAATACAAATCTAGATTTAAGAACATAAACCCAAAAATTAAAATCCAAAAATTTTAAACCTCAAAATTACCATTTTCTCAAATTCAGCAAAATCATCAAATCCTAAAGCCCAAAGTACCAAATCAATCCAAAAATACAACACATCCAATCCAAACAAAAAAAAAAATCTCAAACTCATTAAAAACCCATCTCAGACAAGATGAACCCAGCAAACCCACCTCAAAATATTTCAAAATTTCAAAACCCAGCAAACCCACGCTCTCAAAATATTTCCCAAATTGATTTCAGCTATTCTGATAAGAGAGGACTATGTAACGACCGGTGAGTTCCGTGGAGGGCATGAAAGTACTAGTGAAAAGGTCTTTCTTTTCGACCTTTGTCACGTCGAACAACACGGGAAAGCTTTTCCCGTCAAGCAAAACGACGACGTTTGGGCTGGAAGCGATGAGAGGACCCGGTGGCATGTTGGCTCTGAACACCGTTGACTGGTACTTTTGGGCTCGAGACTTGAAATATTCATCACGGCCTTGGTTATAGAAATAATCAAATCGATCTCTGATTGGACCAACAAAAGGGAGACCATAGTTTCCTGGGATTTTTTTGATCGGAAGTTTGGTGGGTTCAGGTTGTGCCACCACCGTGGCCGGTGGCGGTGACACAGTTGGCTTTTCGGACACAGAGGCAGTGATCGGACGGACAATAAATCGACGCGTGGAAGGCTTTGATGATTTTCTTGAAGATTGGAACTTTGGTTGCAGAGAAGGAAAAGCTAGAGAAGTGGATGCCATCTTAACTACTGGGTTTTTTTTCTTTTTTCTTTGAGAGAAATCTAAGGCAAAAATGTTACAAGGATTTATGGGTCTTCACTATGTGGTTTTGATGCAGAAACTAGTTGAGAAATATTTCGAGAGCGTGGGTTTGCTGGGTTTTGAAATTTTGAAATATTTTGAGGTGGGTTTGTTGGATTCAACTTGCTTGAGATCCTTCTCAAAAAAAAAAAAAACTTGTTTGATATGGTTTTTCTGAGTTTGAGATTTTTTTGTTTGGATTGGTTGTGTTGTATTTTTGGATTGATTTGTTACTTTGGGGTTTTAGGATTTGATGATTTTATTGGGTTTGAGAAAATTGTGATTTTGAGATTTTTAATTTTTGGATTTTAATTTCTAGGTTTGTGTTCTTAGATTTGGATTTGTGTTTTTATTGTTCTTGTTCAAGACATATTTAAATCTCAATTCATGTAATTTTTTATTTTTTATTTTTTTTTAATTTTTTTATTTAATTAAAATTCATAAATTTTTTTTTTAAATTTAAATGCTGACATGGTATTTTTTAATGTCAAAATAATTTGTTTATTATTATTTTATTATTTTAATAATTTCGTTTGCCACATAAGACAGGGCCGTTAGGACACTGATGGAAAAGACTAAAACGAGATGCGTTTTTTTGGACAAAGACTAAAAACGGTGGAGAAAAAAAATAGGAACCAAAGTGGAAATTGCATGAAAATGTAAGGACGAAAATAGATTTTACACCAAATAAAAAATGTGACTAAGGGACAATGGGGTAGCGATTCCCCTCTCCTCCCAAAGGTTGAATATAGAGCCCAATACCTGCAATTTTGGAGGGTTAAGGTCATAGAAGGAGTTCGTCATATCATCAAAAATGGTAATTTAGTTTTAAAAGAAAGTGTAAAGATTCAAGAAAATTAACGGTGTCAAATCCTGAAAGTGGAAGTCTGTTGAGAAAGCAATTCTTAAACATTGCCAATACCAATCAATGATTGCTGTTAGAAAGTGGAATAAATTCATTAAACCTAACAGTAAATCAAGATATATATACTTCAAGAATTTATCATAACAAGTTCTAAATATTAACCATTTTTTAAGTTAGGTTTAGACTGGGAAATTTAAATGTTCCTTTTCATTTTCTTAATTTTTTATTATGATCATCAAGGTTGACAGCTTGTACATAATAAATGAGCTATGAAAATCTGTGTAATGCAGAAAATTTAACTTCTTTCCTTTCTATACTGATTGGCTTCTGTTTATACATAAACCTGTAGATCAACATCAAGAAGTTTTTTCTTTCAACCTGAAGCAAAAATGCATCATGATATTAGTTTCATAAGAAGCCAAAACATATGGGCAAAGCCCAAAGAACTAAGTGAAGGATATCTCTTGACCTTGTATTAAATTTTTGAGTCAGGCAACCGAGGCAGCCGAAGAATTATTTGCAAAAGTCACAAACCCAAAGCCTCTACGAAAAATTTTCTTCACATCCCGCACATACCAGAACAAATGGCATGAGTAGAAAAAAAAGTTAGTTAAAACCGTAAAAATTTGAGGGCCACAGTGAAAGTTGAGCTATCAGGTCTTACACCGTCCAAGATTATCCTATGATAGAGACATGGAACTTCAACCGGGTACTCTTTACGCGAACACACAATGATCATGGCATTCCATGCATCTATGCCTCTTTGAGACAATACATCAAACAATTTTCGGGCAGTTTCAATGTTGCCCATATTTTCAAAGAATGCGATGAGTCCACCATTGGAGCTTCCGCGCTTGAAGAGACCAGTCAAGAGCATGAGTGCATAGGTTTTGGCAAATGGGTGCTTTGTGTTTACAGGCTAAGAGGAGAGGTATAAGACGCTTTGGACATGAAATGCTTCTCATATGCTGATGTGAATGTTAACAGGAAATTAGTGTTTCTCTTATGGTGATGCGAAAGCCAAACAGCTTGAGCAAAGTAAGAGCAATTACATCAGTTTGTGCATAAGATTTCGTCTATTTTACACTTAAAACTTACTTTTTCTATTTTATACCATCATTTTTACAAAACATTCACATCAGTTTATCTATTTTACAAGATATTTCAATAAAATATTATTTCTTCTCAAATTTTTTATTATTTCTCTCAACTACCTTTACATACTCTCTCTCTCTCTCTCTCTCTCTACCATTTTTTTTTTTTTGATTTGTTGCTCTCTCTCTATACCCATCTCTAATCCACACCCTCTCTCTAATCTCTGAATCTCTCATGGCCCAATCTCAAGCTTCCACCATCTCCGATCCTCATCAACACCGTGACACCTATCCACAGACTGCCACCATCTCTGATCCTTAAAGGAAACGGAGCTTCCAAGCTCCACCGTGACACCCACCCACAGACTTCCACCATCTCTGATCCTTAAAGGAAACGAAGCTTCCTAGCTCCACCGTGACACCCACAGACTGCCATCGATACTCTCTACTCTCAAACCACTCTCTGATCTACAAGCCCTGAACAGCGCATGAACCGTAAGAAGTCAAGCACTGATCTATCTCTCTGTTGGTTTGTCTGTGTGGGTTTGTTTGTGTGTTGATTTGTCTGTGTGGATGTGCTTGTGTTTGTGGGTGGGTGTGTTTGTGTGCATCTGAGGGAAGATGAGGAGAGGAAAGTCAGTTTGTTGTGCACGGAGAAGAGAGAGAAAAAAGGTGCGAAAGGAAATTAATAAAATAATAAATACACATGCTACAGTAACCGTGCATATATGCACGGTTACTGTAGCAATTGTGCATAAATACACAATTATGCACAAGCTGGTGTGGGTGTTTTTTTACTCAAATTGTGTAAAATTAGCCATTTTTTTCATTTTGCACAATTATGCCCAAGTTGATGTAATTGCTCTAACAGTCCCAAAATAGGTGATTACAAGATTTGGCTTCATCATTATACAGCACACATGATAAATTTTCCTATCATTCAATTTGGTGTGATTGACCTCTCCAAGTAAAAGTCGAAGAAGGCCATATCTTAATTTTTTTTCACTTTGGAAACTTTATTAAGATTTTATAATTTTACTACTTTTTTAAAACCTCAGCTTTAAATTGTAATTTTTGAAATTGTAGAGTTTAATTTGTTACAACCCCAAACTCTATGGTTTAAATTGTAATTTTCTCTAAATACAGTACTTTTTAGGAGGGGCTATAATAAGTAAATTAAATCTTAAGAAGGGAGTAGGAAATCTAACCTATTAATTTTTAACTATATATATACACACACATTTTAAAGGGAAAAAAGAAAAGAAAGGGTCTTAATAGTCTAAATGTGTTTTCGTTCTGACTCCAAGGTCATTTGTTTGAGAACAACTAATATGGTCCAACATTTCATTAAAAAACTCTCATCTGTTTAAAATTGCTGAGTAAAAAAAAAAAAAATAACAGAAATTGATTACTGACTTTGGAATTTTAAACTAGTGTGAGTCTTTTAATGAAATGGTGGACAAATAATATGGTCCACCATGAAGACCATATAATTTCTCAATTTGTTGGAAGAATGGTAAAAATAAGTAAAAACATTTGACAAATCACAAGTGAATTGAATGAATGACAAATGCACCGTCAAACACTCAGTTTGTTCTGAAATTTGTTGGATGGGTCATGGGTGCAGCAAGGAATTTCTAAGGCAATAAAACTATAAATAAAAAGTTAAAAGACTTGAGGCACATGATGTATCTACCTATATCCATTCCATATGAGTACTGCTTGGAATATGATGATTGGTTTTTGTTTTTACAAAACAATAAGTTTATAAGTAGAACTTGTTTCATACAATCTAATATAACCTATTATAGGATTGGTGCAAAATAATACTTCCTCCGTCCCACTTTGTTTGTCCTCTATTCCATTTAGGGATGTCCCAAAATATTGTCCATTTTTTAAAAATAAAAGTCATTAATTTACTAATGTTCGTATTATACCCCTATTAATTTACTAATTCAATTTTTTGATAAATTTATTTAGGGGTTATTTTGTAAACTTATACATTTTTGAAATGTAGACAAGATAATAAATGATGTTCCCTTAAAAAGTTTGACTTTTCAAACAGGACAAACAAAGTGGGACGGAGGGAGTAATAGTGTAAGTGATGAGTCCATATAAAAGTGTTGTTACAATCACAATTTGCTATTTACAAAATATATTACACCTTGTGGTATTTTCTTTCTTAATAGAAAAACTATATCATTGCTTTAAACTTTTGTTTTTTTGTTCCTTAAGCAGTCGAGTCAACCGATCAGCCTTCATGGCTTGATTCCTGTTAGATTGCATTTAGCGTGAGCTTTCAACACTACAAAGTTTTGTGACATAATATCATCGCTGATTAGAATGAATCTCCCATTATCGTTACTAAAAAAGAAATCAAATAACAGATAATACCAATGCCAGTAAACTGTTTTAAATAAGTAACAACCTTTTCTTGCCAACTTTCTCCTTCATGCAATCAATGTGGTGAAGGTTCGGAAATATCTATTAACAGTAGATTATACAACACTTTCATGTGATTACATAATTAGCATGCATTATTATTATTACTAGTCGCAAACCCATGCGATGCCTTGGAATAAATAATTATTTTGTAACTGTAATATGATCTATAATTTGTTCTAAAATTTGTTGAAAATAATTTGTTCTTCCTAAAAATTCAACACTAATTGGGCTTTAAATTGATTCTTTTGCAGGTTGCCTTTTCAAGTTTAGCTCAATTCTTTTTTCTTCTTAATTTTTGGGTTGAAAAGCATGAACTTTTATTATATTTGGGATAAACTCTTTAGTTTTATGTTAAAAAAAATACCAAAAAAAAGACATTAGAAATTAGAAATGTGAGCCCTAAAAACGCAATAAAAATTATAAATATTCAAAAGTCCTATTTGGTCCATATTGTCCTCTTCATTCCACTTTGGTTCTATTTAGTCTACTTTGGTCCTATTCGGTCCACATTGGTCTTATTCTGTCCACTTTAGTCCTATTCGGTCCACATCAGTCCTATTCGGTCCAGCTCAATAGATAACCTATCTATCGAGATTTATGAAAATCAGTTTTTCAGGTGTGATTTCACACATATCAGTGTATACTTGTTTAGGTTTTCTTTTCTCACAACCCTAAACATATATAATAATTATTTTAAGGGTCGTCACATTGGATGCAAGTGGATGCAACTTAATGCAAAAGTTTTTCACAAGCATATTGTGACCGGAGATATATGCCATAGTTTATCTTTCTCTTGAAGAAGCTATTGCGTTTGTATGTTGTAGGGTTTTGTAACCAAGGAGTTTCGTGATCTTCATCGTATTGATGAACTGAAGAACTCTGCTACCAACATCTTTCTCAAGTGGGTGGTTAGTCATGTACATGGATCCGTGCATCGATTGGTTAGTCACGTATTAGGAGCCGTGCATTGAAAATGAGAGATTGTTACTACAAAAAAAGTCCAATTGTGTATTGGGGTAAGGGTTCAACTGTAGGTTGGTATAAGGTACTGGGATTCCTTTATTTGTAACCGCTTGTTTTGATAATAGTAGATTCTCGGGAGTAGTGACCTTAAATTCACTCGATGGGATTTTGCCTCGGTGGTTTTCCCCATTTGTAAACAAATCACCTATGTCAAATTTATTTTCTACTGAATTTAACTTAATTGGTGATTTGTTTGTCCTACCACGCTTATTGCATGTGTAATTGAATCTAATTAATTTCACTTGGCTAATTAATTGGTTAATTTACCAAAGAGGTCAATACATTCTTGGCCTATCAGAAACCTAGTCTCCCACATGGCCATATACCAAATAATCTCTATATCTTTTATAACATCAATATAAAAATTTATAAAGATGGAAATATATATATTTATATATATATATATATATATATATATTCAATTAGAATTGAAGCTAAAAATCCAATAAACAAATTAGAGAAGGAGAAATTGGGGAGGTTGTTTTAGTGATCAAGGAATAAGCCACTATAAACTTACTAAGCTTCGCTATATTGTATCATTTACCAAGTAATTCCCCTCTTTCCATGTAAGAAAGGTGGTCAAGATGAGTGACTTTTAGGTGAACAAATTAAGTTTGTTTGACGCACAGTTATGAAAAGAGGATGATAAATGCTACGCTACCATTGAAGAAGCCACTATAAATATTGTATCACTATCTATCGTGTACCAAAGTTTGGATTAGCACTATATGCAAGTAATTCCCTTCTTTCCACGTTGTAGAAACATGAGCGACTCCTGAAATAATTTTCTACACTCATGACCTCGTTTTAATTGTGACTTTAATGTGAACAAGGTTTGATGTCTCATGTCAAAGGCTATATTTCTAGTCTAAGTATTTGTTTTTGTTGAATCCACAGGACTAGCTAGGCAAACCGTAATCAATTCAATTGTATTCATTTTATAAGAGTCTTAGTTTTTCTTGGGTGTGTTTTAAGCTCCATTCTCGACCAAAGATTCAAGACAAGAAAAACAGAAATTTGTGATATTGAAACCACTTGACACCAACTCAATCGATCAAGAATCACTTATCTCAACCAGTCAACCTATTGATGCAAAAGTCTTGACTTATCAAAATTTGTGCATTACAGAATCCACGTATGTTTCAATCAGCCTAGAGTTTAGTGGTTTTCAAGACAAGGTATAAAAGCGACCCTATGGCACATATTTCAAGACTTTGTAGAGTTGTGTGGTGTACACAATCATAGGAGATATTTGGGTACTCTCTAAAGCATCAACTGGAGATCCAAATTCATGATTTTGAAGATCTGGTGATCAAGATGAAGTTATTGCATTCGATTAAAAAAGAGTTGTTGGAGTTAATCTTCAAATGGGTACTTAGAAGTCATCAGTAAGTGTTCACATTCAACAGAGTTCACTTGTAGAAGAATCAGCCAATTTAGAGCTGCATGTGGTCACGTTAGTAAATAACACATGAGATAGTAATAGATTTAAAATTAAGTCTATTGTATATATTTCAAATTTACATAGTGGAGCTATTTTCCTTATGGTTGTTAGTTAAGCCCTTGACAGTGGTTTTTACTTTGGAACTGTTATTCCATTGGTTTCCCTAGGTAACCTAATTATGTATTCATATATTTATTTGTTGGGTTAAAATGAATTGACCCATTTGCAAATTAATTAATTACCCAAGTTAATCAATTAGTCAAATTACATGCCATAGCGTGGTAGCATAAACAAATCACCAAATAACTAAATGCAGCGGAAAATAAATTTGACACAAGTGATTTGTTTACGAATGGGGAAAACCACCGAGGCAAAACCCCATTGGGTGAATTTAAGGTCACCACTCTCAAGAATCCACTATTACTAATCACAAGTGGTTACAAGTATAAGGAATCTTACCAAACCCTTTGGCCTATCTCAAAATACCAACCTACAGTTGAACCCTTATCCCAATACCCAATTGGACTTGTATTGTAGCGGCAATCTCTCTGTTCAATGCACGAATCCCAATACGTGACTAACCAATAATGCATGGATCCCAGTACGTGACTAACTCACCAACTTGAAGAAGATTTTTGGCAGCAAAGTTCTTCAATTCATTAACAATGAAGATCAAGAAGCTTCTTGGTCACAAAAACCTTGGCGTAAAGATGCAGTAGTTTCTACAGAGAATATGATGAACTAGAGCAATTTCTGTCTCCGATCACACAATGCATGTATTCACTTTACATCACTTGGTGACGGCCCTTAAAATAATCCTTATATATGTCTGGAGTTGTGAGAAAAGAAACCCTACACAAATACTCAAGGATATGCGTGCAATCAGATCTGAAAAGTCTAATTTCATAATTCTCGACAAATACAACTTTTGTTGAGCTTGAACAGTAATCCTCGATAGAAAGGATTCTGTCGAGACTTCTGTCGAGCTTCAATCAACAGCACTTCCTTCACTTGTTTCTTGGTCAGACTTGTATGGCTTCAATACTTAACTTGAACACTTATTTCTTGAAGTACTAAACCTATTCTAGATCTACCCAATTATAAGTAAAGTGTATTTTGTCAAAGGATTAGGCAATGACATAAATATATCCCTAACATTATTTATTTACGAAATATGGTGTATGATAATATCTATAAAGTCTAGAACATAATTAGAATTATTTGGCTTAAAATACTAGGATGGAATACAAAGGTGCTAAAGCGAGAAGACGGTGAAAAATGCAATAATAGATTGGGTGTTTGTCCTTACTCCTACAGACACTTTTGTAGCATCCTCACCAAAAAAAAAAAAAGGAATTGAGCTTTCTTCTATCTTTTTTGGATAATTCATAATTTTTTACGGTTACAAAGAGAAACACTTTGAACAATGAGACTTCAGTTAGTCCATTACAACAAATGCATCTGGCCTGACCTATACATTAAAAGATCATCTCCATTTGAAAATAGTGTGACATCATCCCAACCTAGTTTTACATAAAGATATGAGCCTTCAAACTAAACTACAGCATCAGATTGGTGTTAATCTTACCCAACATCTTCTTTTAAAAAATAAAATCAATCACAAACCCAACTACTAGCAAAACTTTTAAGTAGAAGCCATGAATGATGGAATGCAGTACACTCCAGTTATAACAGATGACACTGTTTAGGTTAGGATAGAGTTGCAATTACTTCCTTTGAACATCATTCTAAACTTAACATCCTTTATCATTCTCTTCACTTTGATTTCCTCTGTTTTGACCTCTCCATGAATTATTGAGTTTCTCTGAGACCATATGTGATAGACATTATCACACCAAACCACTCTACACAAGAAACTTCTAAGGCTTTTTCCTTTGATACTCGGCTACCCACATGAGTACCTATTGGACCCAAGCACCTGTCCATCATATATCATGATAACATACACATGTTTGCGCACATATCCTATGTACTTTTTGAGAAGTGTACTCAACTAAAATTTCATTAGACAATGTCACAAAACCGAACCCCCTATGACACATTTTTCTTTCATCTTGAAGCAAAATGCATCGCGATATTAGTTATGCCAATAACATATGGGCAAAACCCAAAAAGGATCTAATAATTACTAATATGTATTATATAACACAAAATATGCAATTACAGTACAAAATGAGCTTACATGATGTGCAAATAACATGAAAAAACCATGCAATCAGTTACAATTAGTACCAAGAAAAGCCTCTGAGCAATTACTAATTTTCAATTCTCGTCCTAGGATGAATTTGGCAGAAAATCTCATCTGTTTCCGATTGGTGTTCATTTTCTCTCTTGTAGTCATATCTCAAACATCTTAATTTCAACCATTACTAGTGTTGCACAATATTGAATTTTTGCTATATAGATAAGGTGGCTCTGCAAGCAAGACCATTTTAAAACCTTGAACAAACCCAAGCTAGTTCAACAATACATTTATCACATGCTTCATAGCGATGGTTGAAGTGATTGAAATAATATTTTCATCAACTAACCATCCACACATTCTCAATTAAACTGAATAAAAATAAGCTAATTTTATCTTGGTAAGATACACATCCAAAAGATAGCCAAACTAACTGAAATACAATTGCACATTATCAATAGTAGCTTCAATCGGAATACATCCTAAGAAAAGCCTCTTTCCCCACTTAGCAGTTGAACTTGTCAAAGGCTTAATAGCACAGTCATCAACAGAAGCAAAACCTACCGCCATTTCTGTACAATCATCAGCAAGTCCTCTTTACGTCCAAAAGATAATAGTCAATTCACAGGCATCTGACCAGTTACATGAGCATGATTTGCAGGAGAGGTGGAGTCAACAGCAATATGCACATCCCCCACCCCCAAAAAAAAAAAAAAAAAAAAAAATGACAACTTGAGAGCCAATATACTAGCATAACATATAAATATTTTCTAATGTACAACAAGGAAATCCATAATGACTGTAAGCAGAACTATTTGATGTCCTGCAAAATGGAGAACCAAACCAAAAATTAAGGAATAATATGGGCTAATTTAAATCTTGAGGATACATTTTCCAGTGCAGGTTGAGATGCAAAGAACTGTATAAATCATGCACATGAGGTCTATCAATAAAATTCCAAATTGGGACATTGTTCCATAAAAGCATCTGTGAACACTAGCATTGGGCCCAACATCACACAGATCATATACACAAGCAGTATGCTTCTCTCAGTTGTTACTTCCTATGACCACTTAAAATGACGTGAAGGGCTAGCAATCACATATTCTAATGTAAATTTATTTGTTGTCAGTGCCAATCTAATTCAACTATAATCTAAAAACAACAATGGTCTTGAACCTCTTAAGTTGTCTATTACCATGTTTATCCAAAGGAATAGAAAATATAAGCATTTTAGCAATGTTAATCTATCAATTATTGAAGAGTGAATACCCATTTTGTAGTAAAATTTCCCTTTTTTATAAAATTCTTGAATTTCTCATCTTCAATAATCAACTTGTTGGGCTATGTGGAGCCTGTCTTGTGTTCAATTAGTTTGTGATCCGATCAGACTTGGATGCATTACGGTTTTAAATGAGACATTTTGTGAGCCTTAGTTCATGAAGTAGAGGCCTAGGCCAACAAGATCATTTGTGGCTTGTTTTGGACCCATTGTTTTGGGTATATATTTTTTGCTTCAAAATTATGGGCTCCAACATCATTGTACTGTAGCACCTCTGTATATTTCTCCTTGACATAGTGAAAATCACAGCAACTTCATGGATGTAGGCATATTGCCGAACCACATAAATCTTTGTGTAGTGTGGTTGTTCTTTTTTTTTTTTTTTTTTTTTTTTTTCTCTAATTTCACAACACAACATCCTACCAATAAATAATTGGTAAGGTAGAGTGCCTAAGTCAATTTGACTTGCAAAAGACCACATATGATCTAAAATCAACTTTTGATGTCCTTAACAAAAGTGCACAGATCTAAAATCAAATCAAACAATAAATAAAAAATCATGTAGGAAAGTATTCAACTATGGAAAATTTGATTAGCAAGAAAATTAAAAAAGAAAAAAAATGTTTAAAAAAGAAAAGAAAAAGAGGAAGTGCTAATATGAGTGAAAGGATGGAAAAGTCATTACTCACCAAATCACAAAGAGAATAGGAAAAAAATGAGATATTTTTCTTAAATTTAAGACAGGAGGAAGAGCACAGTAGTATTGAAGGCAACTATGCAAGTAGTGGAGAGGTTGTTTTCCTATATCTTTAAGAATGGTATCAGTGAGGTTGTCTCAGTCTCTCAAGGTTAAATTCCTCATTAGAGCCTCTTGTTCTACTAGGTCATGCCTCATAAATCATAATTATAATTTTTCATTTTTCTTTCACAATTATCAATCATCAATTGATGAATGAGACCCCAATTAATAGATAAAGAGGCCACACAATCCTTTGTTGCTTGCTAAAACACTACATATCACCTTGCGGTTAAAAGAATAAGCCCAAATTTTTGCACCATTAAGGTTGGTCGATTTCTAGAAATTGAATCCTTGGTTCTAGGAATTGATGCTTTTGTATTATTTGGTAGTCTAACCCTATTTTGATTTTGTTTATATATTTCAAGGGGTCATGAGTTCATACTATAATAATGGTTTTGTTGATAAAATGCCAAACTCCCTTCCAAGATGAACTTCAAGGACCTAGATTCAAAAAGCCCCTTCTTAAAATCTAGAATCACAATGAGAAATTGCATAGATAAGCACTAAAAAGCAACAACCCTACCTGCTTCTCACAACCTACATACCTACAACCTCAGCCAAGCCAAAGAGCACATCACTTCATTATTGTGCAATGTACATGCCATATAACCTACAAATATTGTCTCAAACTTAAATACAAGCAAAAACTGAATATCAAATTACAAAACCAATATGATAGATAGTAGCTTACCTGCTGAACCAGAGCCACGGGGTGAGGATGATGCATATGCTCTTCTGGGGCTTCCTTATCAAGTGACCCAGCTCATGTATAAGTAGTACAGCAATGTGGTCGTCCCATAACCTATCCCCAAATAATCAACAATATTCTCCTCCAAACCTTTTTGGCATAGTTCCAACTGGTACCTTCAGAGAACATATATACAAGAACCACAATAAGGTCCTATTTTCTTGGAAATATACATTTTATTTAAAGGAAAGAAATTGCCAGCAAAGCCAAACAAAACTGGCTTGCTAGAGCTGCACTTTTGTGTACTAAAAAGTTTCTAAGAAAATTATAGGATTAGAAAAAAAAAAAAAAATATATATATATATATATATATATGTGTGTGTGTGTGTGTGTGTGTGTGTGTGTGTGAGTGTTTTGAAGGGAAACTGAACAATTAAGAACTCATGAAATAAGTCAGAACCGCTATTTCAGCCCATATGATTCAAAAGCTTTTTACCCTTTTCACATTAATTAATCTCAAGCCCAGTTCCACTCCATCATCATCAGCGTCAACCCCACAGACACTCAAAGATATTGTAGTGGTCGTTGTAGTAAGCACCAAACCCTGTGCTCTGGCGGTAGTAGGATCATCTTTGCCATCTGGCATTGCATAGCCTCTTTATCTGCTATTGGTTTCTAAATGACAAATAAGATGATGAGAAGTTTCTAATTCCAAATGTCCAGAATCATATTTAGATGCTTGTACACTAGAAAAGAAAACAATTTTAACTAAATAAACAAATAAAATAAAAGTTTATTTAGAGCCCAACAATAAAGACTATTCTGATCAACAAATACACAAATAGCCTCATCACACGTGCTTCACGTGTGCAATGGGGCTTTTTTTTTTTGTTAGTGGTTCTATTTTGTAGAAGAAAAAAAAAACTGTGTTTTTTTATTTTATATATATGTATATAATTCTTATTTTGAAAATCTAATTTATAAGTGAATAAATCAATTTGAAAATTAATAGGAGAGTGATCCTATTTTTTAGGCAATGTTTTAGTGAGAGTTAAAGTTGTATTTTTACCGAATTGTCCTTTAGTTTGTCTCTACTTAAACACAGGGGTGTAGGGGCATTTTTGAACTAAAAAAATGAGGAATCCAAACAGGGAAAGCCCTTTAAATAATAGTATAGATAATGATATTTAACTAATAGAAGATAATCCATCAACTACAATATTATATGGAAAGATAATCCACACACATACACACCAGGAGTTCTAGACAAAACTTCATTTCTAAAATCAAATTGTCTAAATGAAAAAAAAAAAAAATTTTGTAATTAAGTTTCTTATATTGGGATCCAAATAAAAAACAACAGGAGCCTAATTCAACTATTACAGGCCCAATTCTAGGGCAAACTCAACACAAAATTTGAAAACTAAAAGGCAAATTTCCAAAGCGTCATACAACTGAGAAAAAAAAAATCATTGACTCCATTTTTAGATTTCAAAAGGATTAATGTGGTGAAGAAAAACAAAATCACAACACTAAAGTGGGGATGCAAATATTCAATTGTATTCTCCTATGGAAAATATTGTAACACATACAATAGATAGAACAACAAAAGTGCTGATTTTATCCTTTGGCATAATTGAACAAAAATGATGAACAGTACACACAATCAATTGCAAACTAGTCCCATAAGAAAGAGAAAAAGGTGACTTACAAAAAAAATCAAAGAGAAACAAAAAGTTTCTCAACTGTGCAGATTCATCAAAGTTGCCACTTTCACGAGGATTCCTCTTTCCTCACTCACAATCAGAGTCACCTTGTCCTTGTATGCATAAATTCCCAATCCAGTTTTCAATTAGATTAGGGTGCTCTGTCCACTTTGGGTGTGGTGGTTCATCATCACAGCTTTCCTTAATTTTGATATCTTTATTTGAATTGCCTAAATCATCATCCTCATAATAAGGAGTGATAATGCAGCTGCTAGACACAAGCTTAGTTTGTTTGAGATCTTCAATGTCTTGCTCAAATATCAAACGGGCTCCGCATTTCGTAATCTCCAAGCCTGGACTTTCGGTTTCATATGTAATCTCAATTTGGGTGAATTCATTAGCATCCAATTCTTCTTTCCAGTGGCTTTTGAAGTGTATTTTATAGGGAAGATATTCGAGCCAAAGATGATATGATTCAATCTTAGCAAATTGCTTTGATAAAGGAAGCCACACTCTGGGAATCGCCTTGTCTCGATATCCGTTGGCTTTAACGAAACAACTAAGAAAATGAAGTTGGTGAACTGGATGATGCTGGCGGAATATATAAATAGTGCACATTGCGATTCCCATAAATTTTCTATCTAATAATAAATGTGAAGGAACTTGCAGATTCACTGAAGCCCTCATATTTTGGTGCCTAAACCAATTCAGAATTTCACTTCCAGGAATTGTGAGATATGTGAACTAATTTGGGTTACAGCATCTCTGAAACAAACAAATCATGATGTTTAGAACTTCACTCAAATGCAAGAGAGAAAGAGAGAGAGGGAGAGAGAGACATACCTTAATGATATAATGTCTACGAATTGTTGACAACAGGTCACCTTTGCCTTGATTATAAATCAATTTGACACAATTGAAAAGACATATTACATTTGCCCGAAAATCATAATTTGGACTTAATGAGAATGTTTCCAATGAGGTACACCCTGTTGCATCAATAAATTGCATATTTAATGGAAGCTTCGGCAACATTTCAAGTTGAGTGCAACCACTCAAGTAAAGGTATAGCAAAGTAGATAGTTGAATGATGCTTTCGGGAAGGCAAACAAAATTGTTTCCTTGTACATTTAATTCTTTTAAAGATGACAAGGACCCAAGAACATCAGGAATCGTTTGAATATTGCAATAACTTAAATCCAATTTCGTCAAAGACCATAAGCCTTGTAAAGAACACTCTAACATGCCCATGGGATCTGGACTTCTTTTTTGTTTCATTAAAGGAAAACTCAAGAGCTTTTGAATGATTTAGATGATAGCCCCACACATCCACGAAGAGATAGTACTTCGAGATTTTTTAAGTAAACAATAGATAAAGGTAGCCCTGTTATAGCAGTTCCACTCACGTCTAGCTTTTCTAGGCCTTTGATATTACCCAAATTCTCTGGTAATTCATCAAGTTTTGAGCAACCAGATAAAGTGAGAATTTTCAAAGACATCAAATGACAACATGCATTCGAAAGAGTTGAAATATTTTTACAGTCTCTTAGATCCAATTCAATAAGGCCAATTAAATGCTCCACTGATAATGGTAGATCTTTTATAGCTGTCTCACTCAAACAAAGTTTCGATAAACATGACATATTTCCAAAAATTTCTGGAAACTTCTTTAGTCTTGAACAACCACCAAGATCAAAAATTTCAAGTGCTTCCAAGCTGATCTTGTGAGGAAGGCTTTTGAGACATTTGCAACCATTCAGATCCAATCGAATAAGTTGTTTGAGATCTCCAAGAGATGTGTGAATCTTATATAGTCTTGTACAATGTCGAAAAATCAACTGCTTAAGCTTTGGGGCTCCACTAAGATCTGGCATCTCAATCAAGTTTTGAGAGTCACTTAGGTCAATGAGTCTTAACTTGTCTAAATTCTGTTATAAACCAAAAAAATTATTAGATAAAGTCAAGCCTTAATGAAAACAAATAAAATGCACATTTGCATAACTAAAATTCTTACCATCTTTCCATTCCATAATTGTTTGATGCCACTACAATGCATTCTCAATTCAACAAGTTTGTTTAGTTGGAAATTGGTTGGTATGCATTTTAAATGATATCCATGCCATTCAAGAAGATGTAACTCATTAGAAAGATAAATGAGGCCTTGTGGAAGTTGCACCTTACCTCTAATGAGGTCCTTTGGAAGTTGCATACTACCATTTATGAAGTCTTCTGGAAGTTTCTCACTATTAATTTTAAGCAATCTCAAATTTTTCATCTTTGAGAAGGCTTCAGCACTCAGGTGTTCCACCTTTTGAATAGGTATGTTTAGCATTATGCCTTCAACTATCTTTGTTCCCTAATAAACAAAAAGAATGAAATTAAAATAATTGGTAAATTCTTAGAAAAATTTATAACAACATAAATACTTCTTTAAGTTCAGGCTTGTACTAGTCAACTTACATTATTATTCTTCAAAACATGAATGACATCCTCATAAATCCACAACCTACTACGTCTACCAGGTTCTATAGGAGATTCACGGCGAATGATTTCTTGACCCATATCTTGCAACAAATCATGCATCCACAAATTATCCTAGTCATCAATGGTTATGAGAGATTTGTCCTTAAGAACACCAATATTGTAGTTAGGATAATAGCAAAAACTTTCCAGTATGTCTCTTATGCAATCTTTGTTCTCCCCTTTGAAAAAACATGCAATATCTAAAAACAATCCTTTCTGTGTATTTGTTAACCCATCAAAGCTTATTTGAAGTATATCCAAAATGTTTCTATCAGGTTCTTCGTTTAGTTTATCTAGGACACTTTTCCATTCATTCATTCTTTTAGCAAACAACAAAGAACCTAAAACTTTAAGAGCTAAAGGAAGGCCTTTAGCATAATTCACAAAGTCCTTAGACAAATTCACATAATCTTCTTCTGGATGAGGTTTATGAAAAGCTCTCCAACTAAAAAGCTGCAAAGCATCATCGTTATTCAATTCCTTGGCTGTATATATGTAATCCACACCACATCTTATCAATAAATGGCTATCTCTGCTTGTTACCATGATTCTACTTCCAGGACCAAACCAATTATGCTTCCCTACCAATGCTTCTAATTGCTTATCTTCATCCACATCATCAAGAATAATAAAAACATTTTTAGTACATAGTGTATTCCTTATAACATTGATTCCCTCACAAACATCCCATATATTTATTTCACTTTCCATGAGGATCTTAGAAAGTAGTTGTTTTTGTAAAGAAACTAGGCCTTGATTTTTAGTTTCTTCTCTAATATTAGCAATAAAGCTTCTTGCTTCAAAGTTACCAAAAGTTCTTCTATAAATTTCAAGTGCAAGGGTTGTTTTGCCCATTCCACCCATCCCGCATATCCCAACAAAGCGAACACCACCCAACCCTTCACCTATGTATGAATCCAACATTTCCTCCACACAGGAGTCCATTCCAACAAGGTCCTCAGAAACACATGGGAGTTTGTGATACAACTCACTAAATATTCTTCCAATGATTTTTTGTATAATTATTGATTCATGTCTGCAAAGAAAATAACAAAACAATAATTTTTATGACGCAAAGCTAGCCACATTTATAGACAAAACATTCATCATAAACATAATCTTAGCTTTGTTAAGCCACATTGAGAGTGCCTAATTATATTTAGAAATTCATTATTAGATGCATTATGGGGACAATTTTAGAGCTATTAGGGGCCAAATTTGTTGCAAGGTCTGTGTAAAGTATATACTTGCATGTCTAGAATCTAGTCCTACTAGGATTAGAATAGGGTTAGTATAGGTTATTCTATAAATTGTTAAATACTCTCTTATCATGTGGCCAATTAAAAAAAAAATTTAATAATAACAGTGGCGGTTCAAGGAATTTTTTTTAGGGTGGTCACTAAGAAACTTAAATTATACAAAATTTAATAAAGAGACAATTTGAATATATCAACATCACAGGAAAAAAAAAAAACATGAAATATTACAATTTGTTTGTACTAACAAAGAGAATATGAAAAAAAAAAAAAAAAAGACTAATAAAAGATAAAGTGTAAATTGAAACTATGAGAATTATAAAGGGACCACAATAATTTCATAATAAATCTTATGCAACAAATTGTTAGCTTGTAGTGGGTAAAACATGTCAATATTGAACCTGAATTAGAATTAGTAATAGCTTACCATATAAGATTTATTGTGAAATTATTGTAAAAATGTTGTGGATGTAGCATTACTCTTATATTTATAAAACTCAAATTCTTATGATTCTCAAGTGAAGGTGTTCAACTTATGGTAGTCAAAATAAGTCAATTTAGTATATAATATATTTTTTTGAAGTATATACATATATATATATATATATATATATACATTTTTTTTTTTTAGTCAGGGTGGTCACAAAACATATTAGTTTAAAATGATTATTTATATAAATTTTTTTCTTGACAAGTGAGGGTGGTCCTAGGACCACTCCCACATACAAGTAGAGCTGCCAGTGTATGGACGTATGAGAAATCTACCAAAAAAACAAGTATATATGCGATTAGAACCTACTTATTATAGACTTTGGAAATAACTATTGATTAAGTAGGTGTTTAAACACATTTGTCCTGTAATGAGTCTTGTTACGCTTTTGAGATAAATAAGTACTAGACATTTTGAACTAAAAGGAGTCAAGAATTTGAATTGAGGCATTAAGGGTGTGTTTGTTTGGATGTCAAATAGGGTGGATGGAAAACCTTGGAGAGAAAATGGAAAGAAATCCTTTTTTGGAGTGTTTGGTTGGTGGGGATGAAGGAAAATAAATGGTGGGGATTATGTGTTTTCTTCCTGAGCCTACCAAAAAGTTTTCTCCAAAATGGAGAGAAAATTGAAGGGAGAAATTGGGCATTATTTTTGGTCAGAAATGCCCATGTGCAGTTGGATATGGGCTTTGTCCACGTTGCATTTTTTTCCCCCTCCTGGACATTGTTTTTTTTTTTTTTTTTTCTTTTGCTTTCTTTCGTGTTTTTTTGTTTTTGTTTTTATTTTTGTTTAGATGTGATTTTTTTTTTTTTGGGATATGATTTTTATTTTTTAATAAATTTAGGTGATTAATTTTTTTTGGTTGTTTATCACTTTTTTAGTTTTTGTGGTTTTATTTTTTAACAAGAGTGTGTGTAAACTTATACAAACTCAATTTTTCCATCCCACTACTTTTCACTTTCAACCAAACAAAAATGAGGGAAATTAAAATCTTTTCTATCCTCCCACATTTCCATCCTCTCGCCATTTTCTATCCTCCCACTTTTCTACCCCTCCAACCAAACAGACCTTAAGGGTCAACTATAAATACCAAACCAATCACTTTAAAGTATGCGGATTAATTGTTAAGTTTGTGTCTTAATTTGTATATATTGAGTAAATCACTAATATACATATACTACCATGCTTCAAACTACCCAAAGGTTCTTCAACCAGAGTCCAATTTGATATTATAATGTCCTAAGTTCGTAATATACATACAGGAGATAAACATAAAATTTCTCTAGTTTGATTGATTAGAAAGAGTAATAATAATAATAATAATAATAATAATAAATTTCTTGTTAGTCCATGGGAAAGTCAACAAAATTTTAGTGTAGAAAATTACGATATTGATAATAGTATGATTCAACAAAACAAAAAGATAATAGTATGAACAAAATTACTCAAGACAAATGTTACCTATCATGCAGATGCCATCCAGATATATGAGCTAAGTCTTTCAAAGCATCTTTCCACACTTGCACATCTTCTGTGTTAACCCTGGTATCTTCCTCATGTTTAACAAAGGATTCAGCAAGAGTGCCACTTTGGTTTCTTACATCCGAGGGATCCACATGATAAAAGACGGGCAAAACTGTCAATTTGGTCTTTTTCATGCATTCAAAAGTTTTTGCTAGTTCAGTTAAGCACCACCTTGAAGAAGCATAGTTTGTTGACAAATGATGATAGCATACTTGGACTCTTCTATTGCTTTCAAGAGCTCTGGGGAAATATACTTTCTTCGCTCAAGTTTCTCATCATCCCTAAAAGTGATAATACCCTTTTGTTTCAAAGCAGTATAAAGATGATCTGTGAAATTCTTGCGGGTGTCAACACCACAAAAACTGAGGAACACATGGTATTTCCATTGAGGGCAAGAAGAAGAAGAATAAGAGGATGAAGAAAATGAAGAGGACGAGGAGGGAGCTGCTTGAGTGGCCATGGAAGCAATTGGTAACTTACTAGCTTGTTAAGCAATATGTACTAGAGAGTGTTACAGACTTAGAGAATGGGAGCAACAATAAAAGATTAAGGGCCTGTTTGGTTCAAAACTCATAACTGAGTTATCAAAACACGTGGGATCCACACAAATTTTTTTGTTTGGCTTTGTTTTCAACCCTTGTTTCCATCACTCAATTTTCTGATTTTTGAGTGACGAGTTATGGAAACTGAAAACACATTTTAGGTGTTTTCAAGTTATGGAAATAGAATTATGATGGCATTTTCGAAATTAAACCCACATACCAACCGCAATATTTGACAAACTTTGGGATTTTTTTTTCCTTTTTTGGTGAAACCTAGCTGTAACTGTTAAAGTTGAAAACTAGGTTTGAGATAAGGTGCCAAACAGGGGGTTTGGGAAATTAGGGTATTTTAAATGATGAGTGATGAGTGGTGAGTGGTGAAAATTGAGTGATGACAAATTATAAACCAAACAGGCCCTAAGTTTCTCTAGCAAGGTTGAGTGAACTTCCAGTTAATTGTTTAAAAAAAGATTTAATAATGTATAGAATGATTTTTTTATTATAAATATTTTGGAATGTGAATGCGTTTGTTTATCATTTTTATTTTTCTTTTCCAGGCCTTGTTATTGTTCTGACCGTGCTAGACAAGTTAGTGACATTTCACATTTGTCATTGTTTTTTGGACTTCAACTAAATTTGCTTCTTTTTCACTTGGGGACCACCTGTGCAGACCTTTTCTTTCTCCTTTATTTTATTTTTACTATCGAATTCTAAGAGCATTTGCAACAGTGTAGCTATAATGCTAAAATTTAGCTCCACAAACACAAAAACCTTGCTGCAGCAGTGGAGCTAAATCTAAAAAATTTAGCTCCATTGCTACAGTGCACATCTATAAATAGATGTGCACTGTTCATATCATCTAAAATAAAAAAATATTATTTTATTAACTTCTCTCTCCACTTCTATTAAAAAAATATTTTTTCCTTTTTCTTTATTTTCTCTCTCTCTCTCCGGCCTCTCTTCTTTCTTCCTCTTTCCTTCTCGTTTTTTTTTCTCTCCCTCATCTACTCTCTGCTTCGCCATCGCCGATCTTCGTCATCGATCTTCATCGTCGTCGATCTTCATCGTCGTCGCCCAGTTGCCGTCCCACGCCGCTAACTCGTCTACTCTCTGCTTCGCCATCGCCGATCTTCATCGTCATCGCCCAGTTGCCGTCCCACGCCGCTAACTCGTCTACTCTCTGCTTCGCCATCACCGATCTTCATCGTCGTCACCCAATTGCCGTCCCACGCCGCTAACCCATCTCACCGTCATCTAACTCAAGCGCACCATGGAACCATCGAAGCTCTACGCTTGGTCAATATTTTTGGGTTCATGGGTTTGTGGGTTCACGGACCCATTGAACTCAAGTGCGCCACGGACCCATGATCGGCGACGACAGGAATTCTGGGTTCATGGGTTTTGGATTGCTGGGTTTGTGGGTGTTTGATTTTTTTTTTTTTTTTTTTTTTTTTTTTTTTTTTGGGGTTTGGTTGTGATTGTGGATTGTGGTTGAAATGGCGGTTTGGTGGCTGTGTTGGTGGTGGTTTGGTAGCTGTGGTTGTGGTTGTCGTGGGCTGTGTTGGTGGTTGTGGATTTTTTTTTTTTTTCCTTGCCGTGGGCTGTGTTGGGTTATGGTTGTGGCTGTGTTGGTGGTGGCCACATGAAGGTTGTTGCCATGGTTGTCACATGAAGGTTGTTGCTAGTGGAGTGTGTGGCTGTGATAATTGTGGCTAGTGAATATATTATTTTATTGTAATGGGATGGATTATTTTTTGTAGTAGTTATATTATTTTATTGTGATGTTTATATTATTTTATTACGTTGAAAGCTAAAATAGATCTACTGCTGTAGTATGTGTATAGGTAAAATAGGTAAAGTAACTTTTGGTGGAGCTAAAAAGCTAAATTTTTAGCTCTACTGCTGTGGATGCTCTAACCAACCTTTTTAGCTATTTTCACGTGGGCTCCATTTGTGCAGACTTCCATATGCTGGGAATTTTTTTTTTTTTTTTTTTTTTGATAAGTATATACCTAGAAGCTATCCAAAATAAAATAAAAAGAAAACACCTTGAAGACAAGGGCCCGCTTTCACAATTGCACTCACTCAAAATATCACAATTTATCAAAATGGTCTACCGTGAGTGGTGAAAAAAAAGGTGATAAGTTGATGTAAAAATTGGTGAACAAGTTTCTACCCTATCAACCGCTTAAACATATTGTAAAATTGAGTATAAAACTGAATTTATACTTATATTTATTTTAATGGATTACTTGTGAATGCAGTCCCTCTCTAGGTTATTTTTGTTAAATAATACTCTTTTTAAAATAAAAAAGGACAAAGTTTGTTTGTAGCCAATGACTACAACTTTTACTAAAAAAATTAACATGTTTATATATTTTGGAATTCTATTTGCTAGAGTGTTTATTCTTTATGTTCTTAACATGCATATTAAATTTCATGTCAATCAGATGCTATTTACTATTTGATTTATAAATTAATTTTTAATGCATAATTTTAGATTACAAAAACTTGAAAATTTAAGTATTTGATTGATGATATAGTTATTGATCTTTATTCTTTTGAAAATTTTGCAAACATGAAGCATATAAGAAAAAAATGTAATCCAACCGCGCATTATTCAAAATTCACATCTAATAAAAGAATAATTAGTGGAGTTAGAGCCTTTGGCAAATTTTGTCCTAAAATAAAAAAGAAATGGTTAGCAAGACAAAATTATAAAGATGAAATGATATATGTACTTCTCTATTAGTCAAGTGGCCATTCACTCTGTAGCTATAATTTCTTCAATACAATAATGCAATTATGCTATTATGTCAATAAGTTAGGTGATCTTAATAAGATAATACCTTGTAGAAAAGAAAACAAATTGGATTATAGTAAATAGAATGTTACCAATTCATTGACGTAGTATTTCTACATCTTCTTATGCTTCACTGTTTTTTCCTTTTTACGTCATCTTTCTTCTTTTTCTTCTTCTTTTGTTTTCTTTGACTATCAACTCCAACTTTAGGAGCTTTTTCCCCACATGGGATCCATCCGTGCAGACCTTCATATGCATAGAAAAATACCTGGAAGCTATCCAAAAACCCCCAAAAAAAAAAAAAAATGAAAGGAAAAGGAAAACACCTGGAAGTGAAAGGCCACGTGCATATGGAATCTTTTTTTTTTTTTTTTTTTTTCTAAAAAAAGAAAAAATTTTTTTTTTTTTTTTTTTTTTTCTAAAAAAAGAAAAAATTGTATGAGGAACCTGATTCTCACGTGGAAGATGGGTCAAGAGTTCATTTTCTATGACCTGCTATCAATTAATTTTTTATTAGAGTCGGTGGGCATCCCACTAAAAATTGTCACATAAAGTCTTTCTTCTTTATTCTAATACAAAATGCTAGGAAAACAGCTGGAGGGTAAGGGCCACTTGCACACGGCATCTAATACAAAATGCACTCACTTAATATCACAATTTATTAAATTAAACAATAATGTCATTTTGTAATCTGGGGATATTTAATTGAACAATAATATCTTTATTTTAAAAAAAATATTATTAAAAATAATACAAATTTTATTACAAAAAATTTATTAATAGATGTGATAATGAATATGATTGGTACTAGTTCAATAAGATAATAAATAAATATTAAAATTTTTGTATCTTTTATACTCTCTTTTGAATGAACTCTCTGTCATAGACTTATATATTACAATATTAATATATAAATAGAGAAAGTTATCTGGTAAGAGGTAGCTTGTTGATCTTTGTAACAAATTGGTCATGAGTGATACCTATGAGCCAGCATCAAGAGGACGGAGAGATAATTTTTTATGTTAACATGGGTTATTATGGTTGTTCTACTAAAATTACTATATTTTGAAAGAAACTACTCAAGCCTCTCACAATATATCAGCATAGGGGAAGTGGAGACAATTAGGCAATACTTCATACATGTAGATATAACTCTTAAAACTCAATTACAAAAGCTAAGCAACATGATTTACAATTATTTGAAGTACAACCAATTAATTCTCAATTTCAAAGCAGTTATAGTTTTTGTCTACCAGCTGCCTAAGATTTTTTTTTTCCTTTTCTATAGCTAATAAATATAAGTTACATATGAAAAAAGAAAACTTGGGAGCAAAATAACAGATCAATCAAATTTAAACACAAATGCATTGATTTAGCGGTTAATGCGAAGATAATTTAATACAAAACTAAGGTCATAGGTTGTGCTACGATAAGATGATATTGGGTAAGCTTTGTTGCATATGGTATACAAGTGAGATGATAAGATAATTTTAACGTCAATTTGTACTAATATCACATGACAATGGGAACATAAAGCTGTAAAACTAAAGATTGCCTAATTTGTTTTACAGCTTTTAACATCATCTTGAGGTGGTTGGCTATTTCAGTTTTTCTGACAGCATGAATATCAGATGATTTAATTTGAAAGAATGTCCACTTGCTCAACCTACCCTGATTGAATTTAATTTTCTAGCTGCTTAATACCTAAGGATCTTCTGAAGAGCAAAATATGACAAAGCCAAATCAATTAGAAAATCTTGTTCTGCGATTTTGCTACCATAGCAGAAACCAATTAGTCACCAAGCCGCAGAAACCCACCTTCCAATTAACAGAAAATCTGGAAACACAACAGAAGTATACCATCTAATGCATGACAGAAACTAACACTAAAATGTGAGGTCAAACAATAATTGCTCATCAAACCAATGCCTGTAAAATATTAGTTTCTAGCTTAGTGAAGGAGGAAGGAACTTAGGGAATCATCAACCTTTAATTCTCATTTCTATGGAAGAATTTTACCAAAACTTAGCAAATTTATGTTTTTGCAGGTTAGGAAGGTAAAATGTTATAAATAGTTAAGTCTTTTACCCAGAAATGAGAGAATTAAATAGCAAAAAAAAAAATTATTTTGCATGAATGGAGGACAAATATTGAACATAGAAACCAAAAATTTCAGTATCCTTAATCAAATACAGGAATTGTTCATAGTACCTTCACCATTATTACATTTTCCAATTCACCAAACTCACTCATGTATTGCCTAAATCCTTCCCAGAACCTGTAAAAAACCACATCAAGAAAAGGATATATTATTAACAAGAAGAACATGTCCTAAGGTTTGAAGATACAAATACTATCAATTTTTGGACTTCACTCATCATAACAACTAGGCTCAGAAATAACAAAGGAGAATGGCACATAAAAGAAATTCAAGTATATGCCAATGAATGATAGATATATTTTTGATCAGCTTGTATTCCGACAATCTATCATGCCAGCCAAGGTTTGTCTCGTTCCATTTGAGTGGCAAGTGTGTCATGTGCACCATGATCTGTGAAAGGAGGCAAGATGGTGACTTACAAAAAATTCAGAGAAGAAAGTTTATTAGCCTTCTGGATTTGCCAAAGCTACCATTTTCACTGGTATTTCTCATAATCAGAGTCACCTTGTATGCTTAAACTCTCAATCAAATTTCCCAAACTTGGCATGAATCTTTCAATATTATTAGGAAGCTATATCATATTTGGGTAAGGTAGGTTATTAGAGCTACCTTCTTCAATAGCATGTCCTGCTACATCTGTTATGTCTATGTTGGATGCTGGATGCTGGTGTGATTGTATTTGATGCCCTAGTAAGAGTCAAGATGTAATTATTAAAGCTAGGATTTGTGACGAGAGTTTTGTTCTTCTTTTAATTTATCTATATCATGTCTAGTTATTTTGTTGTTGATACAATTATGCTGTGCATGTCTTTGTACAACATCTTTTCTTAATAATATATTTTCATTTATCCAAAAAAGGAAAATTGGGTACAATATCATGTAGGCATGCAACTTTGGAAAATTTGATTGACAAGAAACTTAAATAGAGGAAATACGTAAATTTGGTATAAATTTCTGCTAGCTACTGAAGTATTCGTCCACAAAAATTTGGAAGAGAAAAAAAAATGAGGCAGTGCTAATTTGAGTTGAAGTTACCCATGGTAAAGTCAAATCACAAAGAAAAGAGGAAATAAATGAGCTATTTTAAATAAATCTTTGACAGAGGACTAGAGGGTGGATGACACACTAGTAACATAGAAATGAAGAGCTCAAAAAGCAGTGCAAGCAGAGGAGAGGTTATTCTACAAATCAGTTTCCCTTATCTTTAAGAATGGGATCAATGGTATTCTCTTTAGTTTGAAATATCCATCACAGCTACTAGTTCTACTGGGTCTTGCTTTACCATTACAATTTTGCTTATTTCTTTCTTTATTATCAAACATCAATTGACAAACGAGGCCCCAATTATCTGATAAAAACACCATGTAGTGACAAAGCCCATGCTTCTACACTGCCAAGCTTGGGCAACAGCTAGCAGTTGAAGCTTCAATGCAACTGTATTGATTCAACCAATCTAGAAATGACCCACATATTATATAGGAGAACCATGTCAATTCACCAGGATGGAACAACATGACATTGGTTTCCAAATGACTAATAAGATGATTTTAATTCCAAATTTTCAAGGGTGGTAGCTGGATGCTCATAGACTGAAAAAGAAGTGTGTAGATAAAGGTCGTAGCTAGTGCACAAAGTTTCCACTTTTTGCAGAGTTTGAAAGAGGTCATGGTAGGTAGCCTTAACACAATTAATGATATTCAATTAATAGCAGAGAATCAATCTATTGCAAATTTCAAAGAAAGAAATTAATATTATTGCTTTACGTAATTAACTCAACAGAGCTAACCTGTCATACAGAGACACACATCAGGAGTTGACAACATTTCATTTCTAGAATAAGATTTTCAATGAAAACAAAAAATAATGGTATTAATTCAATTTCTTATTTTGGGACCTAAAAAACAAGAAGGCTTGCATCAGAAGGAGCCTAATTTAACTAATATAGGCACAATTTCAGGGCAAACTCAGCAAAAACTCCAAATACCTAAAAGCAAAATTTCCACATATTTCTAATCAAGAAAAGAAAACAAAATCAGCAAAATTTGTAACTACCTCAGAGATCATCAACAATATAATCAAAAAAATAATTGATCAAGTTTTAGACTTTGGAAAATTTCAAAGTCCAGGTGTATATGTTATACTACAAGACCAATCATTTGAAGGCTACAATCCCAAACACATATCTGAGAGCAAAATCCTTTCCAAGTCTTTCAACATATAAGGTAAATTTCATTGCTAGAATAACAATCAAATTACCTTAGACATAAAAGACCAAGTTGCATAGGTTTAAATATTAACTAGCCACGAACCCGCGCGTTGCGCGTGATAATTATTTTTATGGTGGTTTTATTAATTTTTTTTTTACAATTTAAACTAATGTAATAATGAGTAATGTACTTCGTAATTATATATTTTTATTTATTATAGGAATTAACAATCATAAATGCAATATAGGAACAATCCAAAACACCAAAAAAATGTAAATTAAAAATAATTAATAAAACTTAACAATGATTAATTGAACCAATATTAGGATAAAATTTTGTTTTTGATAATCTATTAAGGTTATTTTCTCTGTAGAAATTATAATTTCGGTCACCCAAAACATATTATTAAATAAACAATTATTAGCAAAATCTAAAAATTAAATTTCTATACATGCATTGTTATAAAATAATAATAATTAAAATAAAATTGCAAAAGTTAAAATTTGTCACCTATCCGATTATTTTCGTTTGGCTAACCTTGGCTTTTCTTTAAATGAATGGCATTATAGAGTACTTCTAATACAGCTATTAAGAGTACTTTGTCCACCACAAAGGATTAGAAAATAAACAAAAATTAGTAAAGTCTCATAGTTTAACATCTAAATTGAGCACTATAAAAAATCATGCATGTAACAGAATAAGTACCAAATTATCAAAATTATGTTGTGTAATAGAATAATATTATATTTTTATATGCTATATTTAATTCTTTAGAAAGCAATAGGATAACATTTAACAATCGAAGAGAATAAAAAATAAAAAATAAAAACAACAACAACAATTTAGAAAACAGAACTAAATCGCATTAACCCAAAATAGAGTTTTAAAGAATATAAAAAATTATCAACCTAAAGTAGAGATGCAAGAAAAAAAAAATCCACCAAAATATTTAGAGAGAGAGAGAGAGAGAGAGAGAGAGCCTTTTTTTTTTTTTTTTTTTTTTTGTGAGGGAAAACTATGCATATAGAATAGAATAGATAGTGACAAATTTATAGTAAGAGTGTATGAATAAGAAGAGACAAAAATAAAGGAAGATGAAGGGAAAGAGGAAGAATGGTATTAATGTAGAGGGTAGTGGGGAGATGAAAAGGAAAGGAAAGGAAAAAAATTGAAGAAGTAGTGGGGAGATGAAATGGTAAGGGAGAGAGAAAGGTTAGAGAAGTGTAAATATTAAAAAAAATAAATGTTAAAAACAATTATAAGAAAATTGGAAAAAAAAAAAGAAAAGAAAAAAAAAAAAAACCCTAAAGCTTGAAAGGCTTAATTTTTTTTTTTTTTTTTCCTTCCTTTAAACTGAAAAGGCTCACACAAAACCCTAAAGCTGAACTGAAAAGGTTTTGGGTTGGGCTTGATAGTAGAATTAAATAAATAAGAGGTGAGTTGGATTAATTATACAGATTTATTATAGGGTAATAGTGGAAGTAAATAAATAAGTAGTGGACTGGATTTATTATAAGATGATAGTGGAAGTAAATAAATAAGTAGTGGGCTGTATTTATAGGGCTGAAAATTGTAAAAACCATTTTAAAATTGTAGGACAAATTATATTTATAAATAAATAAAAATGACGTGGCAGCTAATGTGGCTCAACGTGAGAGCAGTAACATTAAACGCTACGCTTCAGCTTTTAGTAATATATAGATTAATTGACTTTTTACTTCACCTACAGACACACACACATGTATATAAGATAGGTTAAAGTTACACTTTTTTTAAAACATATATTTTCATGAAATCTAATGGTGGAAAACTACTATTCATGTCCTTAAACGAGCTCCCTACCGACAATATATATATATATATATATATATTCCAAAATTTAACACATTCTCTCTCTAATACCGAAAGTTATCACCTTCTCTCTCTAAGCTCACCTCCTCCTCCTCCTTCCTCTCCACTACTTTTGCTGAGTGCCAACAACTTGGTTGTGTTGGCCATAAAACCAGTTGGGTCCAGCATAAAGTAAACCTATAGCCTTCAATTTCAATGCCACCAGAGAAGATAAAAAAGTATAGGGAAGCTACTATCCATACATTTGGTTGTCATTATTGTAACAACAACGGGCTTTTGAGTGGTAGAGGTTTAAATGATGAGAATGTAAATAGAATAACACAATATTTACATGGAAAACCCTTCTAAAGGAGCAAGGAGAGTGAAAAACCACAGGTGAGGCAGGGAATCCTCTACCTCTAGCCACTAGTATTACTGATATTGGAAAAGGGTGAACAATGAAGTATCTTAGAGTGGTGAATTGTGCTCTTTATGGAGGTCAATCCTCCTCCCAAAGGGAGGAGATGGACCCCTTACAAATGCTGAATCCTTATTGGCAGTGAATACAGTACAAAAACATTTTCTGAAGTAGAGGAAATGTGAAAATAACCCCTAACATCCCCAAAATGACAAAAGGTATGCATAATCAGCCATCAAGCAATAGTTCCACAAGAACTTCTTTATGTTGCCCAGCATTTCAATGAGCATGTTTAGAGGCCATTTGAGCATATGTCATTCTCACTTATCCTTTAGTCCATGGCTACAAGAAGGAAAGGGAATTGTACCCTCTGCATATGCTCAAACTCTAGCATTCTTCCCCCAAAACAGGGAATAAAATACACTGAATCTAATCTAAAGAGCTCACAACCTCAATTAGTCACTACAATCAATTATATTATACATATATGTGTTTGTATGTATGTAGCCACAAGTGATGTACTAAAACGAATTACAATTGGAAAATGGGTGCTCTTCAGACCAATTCTGTAATGGTCTATATTATCAACTAAATACTAGAACATGTGAACTGTATCCAGAAATAAAAAAACATATGAAATTCCCTTAGTTGTGCTATACACCCAATTTTGCTTTTGTTAGATAATCCATGTTCTAAATGTCAAACCAAATAATATCGAAATTTTTTTTTGAATTTTCATGCGGCAGAAGTAGAATGCACTGTTTTATTTGATGAAAAAAATGTATCGCCTTTGACACTAGAAAGGAAGAGAAAAAAAAAAAATTTAAGAGTTCAAAAGGATTGATTACCGGAGCTGTTAGAGGCAAATCAGTTTTGTAGATACATTACTAAGCATGCAGGAAGACACTTGGATTAAAAAAAATCCTGCAAATTCTTTTCTTTGGCATTCCAATCAGAGAAAAATCCTTTCAATAGTCTGCATCTACCATGAGCAATAAAGAAAGTGTATAAAGTGGTGGATGTATATCAACAACCAAATTCTGCCAGCAACCCAAATGGATATGGATATGTTGGATGAGACCATCTCAAAGGACTGTACTAGTTACAAAGTTTCATCTATACACTAGAGGTTGTAGTATGCAATTGAGATGTTAGCTTGCTTGTCTCTTCCATTACCCCCATTATAATATTACCAACTTGCTTTCCTACAGAGATGTCATATCCTACCTTGATATTTCAACACCTCAGCTGTGACATTCTTATAAGGCATCTTCTTGAAAATAGGACTAGCAATCTTCAAATGTCCATTCTTGGCATACATATCCACAAGCTAGTTTGAACCGCAACATCCATAGGAAGATCTTTCTGAATCAAATGCCCATGAACAGAAAGGCCCAGTTTTTAAGTCCCCAAGATTTGCACAAACCTGTTTCAACCCCACCATCACAACCCCATCTCCTTCCACTCCCTCCTTTTGCATTTGCCTATACATATCAAACGCTTCTATTGGCATCCCACTCTTTGCAAGCCCACTTATCATAGTTGTCTAACAAACAAGATCCCTTCTCAGCGTCCTATCAAATACCACAATTTCGTCACCCATCTTCTGACACTTTGCATACAAATTCAAAACTGAAGACCCAACTAACGCAGAATCCATTGCTCTACACAAAATTTCCTCCCCCGTTTTCAAATCCGACAACCTCGTACTTGCCATGAGGGCCACCATGAAAGTCAAGATATCGTTATCAGTTCTAACACCTTCCAAGATGACAAAATAGATTTAGAACTTCATCTGGGTACTCTTTACGTGAATAGGCTATTATCATGGTATTCCATGCATCTATGCCTCTTTGAGGTAATACATCAAATACTTTTCGGGCAGCTTCAATGTCGCCTATCAAAGAATTTGAAGAAGGTGCAGAGAGCTTCCAAGGAGATAAAGCGGGTGCAAGAAGAAATAGGTTGCGTATCAGAGAATTTGAAGAATGTGAAGCTAGAATCTGAAGAGAAAGATAGGAGATTTGAATCTGCTGAAAGCCATGTTGCTGCCCTTCAAAAACAAGCTCTGCGGACCTACTTCTTGAATACAGCCGTCTATTAGAAGACAACCAAAATCTTCAGACTCAGGCTATGGGATATAGATAGGAGTAATTCTAATATTAGACACCAAGGTTTTGTCCCACTTGGGATATGGCAGTTAATTTTGGTCACCAGTGACGTTGATGAAAAGTCTCATGTTGCAAGGAAATGGTCTTTTATTTATTTGGCCCTGACATTGGGAAAAGTGGATATGGAATAGGTTTGGTTTTTTGGTCCATTTCCAACTCAATGTTGTTCTAGTTGATAGCCACTATTCTTCTCTCAGTTTTCTGGAACAGATATCATAATTTTGTTTACTAATTTTTTCTGTGAGATAATTGTTACTTGTCTGGGGTTTCGTTATGGTTATGTATCAGTTAAAAGGGAGTTTGTGATTTAACACAACAAACGCAAATAGAAAGAACAAAAAATGATAGACAAATGTATCAATGGAAGAAGTGATTATGGTAGATTTTGAGCCTGGACCTATCGTTATCTAAAGTGTAGAATGCAAAAATACTTGAAAATCTATGCTACCAGACTTTTTGTAGAGTCTGAAAGAGGTCATGGTAGATAGCATTAACACAACTACTGATATTCAATTGATAGCAGAGTATCCATCTACTGCAAATTTTAAAGAAAGAAATCAATATTATTGCTTTATGTTATTAACTCAACAGAGGCCAACCTGTCATACAAAGACACATATTAGGAGTTGACAACTTCATTTCGAGGATCAGATTTTCAATGAAAACAGAAAATAATTAGGAGTTGACAACTTCATTTTGAGTCTCTTATTTTGGGACCCAGAAAAACAATAACACCTACATCAGAAGGAGCCTCATTTTTTTTTTTTGGGTACAAGATAGAATTCTACTCTAACCTAATTTAAGTGTATATTTGTATGAAACTCCCTCCTAGAGACTTGAACCCTAGCTCTTACCCCCCACATCCCACAAGCACTTATACTTGTGAAATGACCATTGCACCTAGAATGTGCAGTGGTCCATTTTTCTTTTTTAAGTTGCGCATCATAAGGAGCCGAATTTAAGGGGTCCTTTAAATTTTAAAATAGTTGTAATAATTTCAAATGATAAAAAAAAGACCCAGTTGCACTTAAAGAAGCAATTTTATCCCCTTTGCTGCAATTTCAACTCACACGTAGACCCCCCAAAGCCCCCACCAAATGCAATACAATTAATTAAAAGAAGCAAAAGGAATGCTCTCTTGAATCTAATTTCAAAACAGGGTCCAAAATTTCTTCTTTACATTTAATTTTACCACGCTGGAATGGCACGCATCTATTGCATGGAAAGTTATAATAAACTCTAGAAAAAGAGAGCAATAAGCAGAGTGCCAAATTTACCCCCCATACAATCAGTTGTGACACTATGTCCTCGCCAACTAGAGTCCAATAACTTCTAGGTATCAACTATTAGAAATTGGAATCACAAATTAGTTAACCCATATATATGGCCCTCGTCACAGATCAAAAAAAAAATTCAAGCATATGCCAAATGAATATTTAAAAAAGAAAAAAATAAATAAGAAAGAGGGGACTTACAAAATAATCAGAAAAAAAAGTTTATCAGACATGCATATTCATGAAAGCTAGCAAATCCAAATTCACTAGGATTCCTCTTCCTCTTCCTTGCAATCATAGTCACCTTGTTCTTGTTTGCTTGAATTCCAAATCCAATTTCCCAAACGTGGAATGAATCTCTCGATTGTATTAGGGAGTACTCGTATCCTCTTTGGGTGTGGTACATCTACTTCATTAGAGGTACCTTCTCCACTTGGTCCAGCCATATCTCCATTGGAGTCATCACGATCACTTCTTCGCTTAGTTTTTGTATCTTTTGCCGAATCTTCAAAACCATCCTCATATGGAGTGATGACGCAATTGCTACTCCCAACCTTAGTTTGCTTGAGATCTTCAATGTCTTGCTCATGATATACCAAACAAGCCCCACATTTAGTAACCTCCCAACCTGGATCATTGGTTTCAAATGTAACCTCAATTTGGCTGAATCCATTTGCATCGCTTTGACTCAATGTTTCTTTCCATTCCTTATCGAAGAAATTATAAGAATAATATATCAACGAAAGGTGATATGTTTCAAACAAACCAAATTCTTTAGATATATGTAGGCCCAATTGATAAGCTTCAAATCCGTTGGCTTTAATGGAACACCAAAGTGAAGGCGGAGAATCATCAAGTCCAAAAGCTTGATCAAGTGGGTGGCGTAAAACAAAGCACGTGGTGATTCCCAAAAATTTGTTACATAAATATGAAGGCACTGCAATTTCACCGAATCCCCCACATTTTGGTTGCTAAACCGTTTCGGAATTTCATTTTTAGAAATCTGGACACTATAGTATGAATGACTTTGATTATAGTTTCTCTGAAATCCAAAAAAATAAAAAAATAAAAATCATGATGCTTAATTAGAACTTCACATGCAAAAAAAAAAAAAACACACACAGAGAAAAGACAGAGACCTGGTAATTAATGAAATAACATCTTAGCATTGTTGACAACATGTCTTCGTAACCTTGATTCTCAATTAATTTGATGCAATTGAGAAGATCCAGTGTTGGACAAAATCATCATCTGGTCTTATTGATAATGTTTCCAATGAGGTACAATCTCTTGCATGAAAATTCTCAATACTTAATGGAAGCTCTAGCAATGATTGAAGGCTTGTGCAATAATTTTAATCAAGAACTTCAGATTAGATAGTTGCATCATACTTTTAGGAAGGCAAACAAAATTATTTCCTTTTAGATTCAACTTTGATAAAGATGACAAACAACCAATAGCATAAGGAATTGTTAGGAGATTGCAATAACTTATATCAAGTTTAGTCAATGAACATAAGCTTGATAAAGCATGCACTAAAATTCCCATCGGATTCGGATCTAGACTTCTTCTTAGCATTAAAGGCAAATTTAGGAGTTTAGTGGAAGATTTAGGTGATAGCCCTTCACATCTACGAAGAGACACTACTCTAAGATTTTTTAAGAGATTGATGGATGCAGGTAGCCCTTTTATAGCAGTTCCACTCGCATTTAGCTCCTTCAAGCCTTTGAGATTCCCTAATGTCTCTGGCAATTCATCAAGTTTTGAGCAGCCTGATTATGTAAGCATTTTTAGAGACATCCAACTACAACAAGAATTTGGAAGAATTGAAAGTTTTTTGCAATCTCTTAGATCCAATTTTTTAAGACCAGTGAAATGCTTCACTGATAACAATAGATCTTTTATAGCAGTCTCATTCAAATAAAGTTATGACAAATGGGACATATTTCCCACAACGTCTGGAAACTTTTTTAGTCTTGAACAACCAGAAAGAATTAAAACTTCTAGAGATTCCAAGTTGATCTTTTGTGGAAGGCTCTTAAGACACTTGCAACCATTCAAATCTAGTCGAATAAGCTATTTGAGATTTCCACCGGGCTCTTTAGGGGATTCACGACGAACTATTTCATGGCCCATTTCCTATAGCAAATTATGCATCCACAATTTCCCTGATATGCCAATGGTTATGAGAGATTTTACCATGAGGATATCAATATTGTAGTCTAAGTAGTAACCAAAACTTTCTAGTACATCTCTTATGCCACCTTTGTTCTCTCCTTTGAAGAAACATGCAATATCTAAAAATAGTTCTTTTTGCATATTCGTTAACTCATCAAAACTTATTTGAAGTATATCCAAAATTTTGTTATTTAGTTTTGATTTTAGTTTATCTTGAGTAGTTCTCCATGCATCGATTCTTCTACCAAATAGTGAAAAACCTATAACTTTAAGAGCTAAAGGAAGGCCTTTTGCGTAATTCACAAAATCCATATACAAATCCATATAACTTTCTTTAGGATGGGTTTTCTTAAAAGCACCCCAACTAAAAAGCTCCAAAACTTCATCATCATTCAACCCCTTCATTGTATATATATCATCCATTCCATTTCTTTTCAAAAAATGACTATCTCTACTTGTTAGAATAATTCTACTCCCTGGACCAAACCAATCATGTCTCCCTACTAATGCTTTTAGTTGTTCATCTCTATCCACATCATCAAGAACAATAAGAACCTTTTTATTATGTAGTGTATTTCCTATAACATTGATTCCCTCATGAAAATTCCATATATCTATTTCACTTTCTATAAGGATCTTAGATAGAAGTTGCTTTTGTAAAAAAAGTAGACCTTGATTTTTAGTTTCTTCTTTAATATTAGCAATAAAGCTGCTACCTTCAAAATTGCCAGAAATTCTTTTATAAATTTCTTGTGCAAGAGTTGTTTTGCCTATTCCACCCATCCTGCAAATCCCAACAAAGTGAACATCACCCAACCCTTCACCTAAATATGAATCCAACACTTCCTCCACATGGGATTCTATTCCAAAAAGGTCCTTGGAAATGATACTTTGGAATACTAGATTCAATTTGCTAAATATCCCTTTAAGGATTTCTTGGATAGCAATTGATTCATGCCTACAAAGAAGATAGTAGAACAATAATTTTGTTAACTGTACAATCATATCATATATAATATATTAAAGTGGAAGCACAATTAAGAATCTAAATTAGATTCTAATTACACTATAATTTTGTGTCCTATTATTTGATGCCAAGTGTCTTTAGAATGCAATCCAATTTTATGTCAAGTGTCCTTCCAATTATACTCTAACTGTGTGTCAATTATATTTACATGCAAATTCCAATATCTAAATTTAAAAAATATAAAAAGATCTAATTCAAATTTATTATACTCCTACGTAATACCATGAATGTGTACAATGATACAATCTATTATATATATATATATATATATAAACACACACTCACACAAACATACACAATGATGTATGTATATATTGCATCCCTAGATTTGCATGGGTTTTAAACTTGTGTAATATATTACACTGAAAGCTCAACCAAGAATCCATACTAGATTTCAATTGCTCTTGAATTTTGTGTCAAATATAAATGGCTTATAATTTTATGTCAAGTGTCTTTAGATTTTTTTTTTTGCACTCTAATTCTATGTCAAGTGTCTTTCAACTGTACCCTAATTTTGTGTTAATAATTATATTTCCAAATTTATACATCTAGACTTTAAAAAAATATATAAAAATTCTCCATTTGAATTTATTATGCTTTTACTTAACCTATGAATGGTATAGTGTATTACTTCTTAGAGAGGAATATATATAATTGTGGTTGTTCTTGATTGCACCTGTGCACATACATGGATCATAAGCCAATATATAATAAATACAAGAGAGTGAGAGACAAAACTTCGTTCAATAGCAAGCTTATGACATAGCAATGTAACTTAGGTTTCATTTGTTTCTATTTTTGTACTCTTTTTTTTTTCTTTTTTGCTTTTATTCTTTACAATAAGAAAAACTAAAAATAGATATACTAAATAGACCAATTGACGTGTTATTGCATTTAAGCATTAAAATCAAATAAAACTTTTTTTTGTTTTTGGTTTTTTTAATACAAGATATAAATTCTACTGTAGTCTAATTTAAGTGTATATATATATATATATATATATATATATATGTGAAATTCCATTCTGAAGATCGGAACTCTCGGCTCTTGCCCCCTAGACTTTATATGCACTTATACCTGTGGAATGACCATCGCGTTAAGGGTGTGCGGAGATAATAAACTTAATTTTTAATCAAGTGGAAATTATAAAAAGGAAAGAGTCATTGAAGTGAAGTTATCTAAAGTAATAAATTTTATGTAGGTTTGGAGATATGCTTGAAGGCTATATAATGTGATGCAGTTGTCATTTACATGCCAAGATTGAGGGAAAATGATAAAAGTAGCTCTTTTTCTTCTTTCTTTTCCATTTGTGAGTAGTAGGTGGGGTTTAAATTCCAAATTTCTTATTCAATGACATAAAACTTTAGCATTTAAGCTATTTTGAATCCATGCTACCTCCAAGAAAAACTATTAATTAATGTTAATTAATTAGATGTCTAAACTTCCTTCTCAAAAGAAAGTAGATGTCCAAACACAGTTGTCCTGATCATGGACTGGATCTGAGTCTTGTTACACTTATAAGATACATAAGGAAGTATTAGACATTTAGAACTTAAAGGAGGAAAGCATTTGAAATGAGATATTAGGGGTCAACTACAGCTAGGAAAGACTCTTTGACTAGACAAATCACGTATAGAATGCGGATTAATTACCAAGTTTGTGTCTTTATTTGCCCACATTGAGTAATTCAGTAATAGACTACCATGCCTTAAACTATGTACAAGGTTCTTCGAGGAAAAACTGAAATTTTCTTTGATTCTATCGGACAAGAAAAAGAAAATAAAAATTTTCATATTAAATGTTAATCTAGGGGGAAGTGAATAGTTTTAGAGAGTACAAAATCACAAAATTTATACTTATAATTTGAACAAAAATACTTTGGAAAAACAAATCATACCTATCATTTACGTGCCATCCAGAAATATTGCCAACTTCTTTCAAAGCAGCTTTCCATGCTTGCACATCCTCTATGTTAATCTTGGGATCTTTTTCATATTTATGAAAGGCTTCAGCAAGAATCTCCATTTGGTTCTTTACATCAGAGGGATCCACGTGTAGCAGAAAGCCGGCATGCACAGGTCAACAATTCATTAATTAGAGAACAAATCCTCTTCTATTGCACGACTTTGCTACCAGCTGTCATGATTATCTTCCTTTTCATTTTATTTATTCTTAGTTGAATAATTTTGGTCTTTGTTTTGCCACTTGTACGCGCATCTACTTTGTTTCAAATCAGTAGTTGAGCATAATTATCTTCCTCATTGATTGATTCCGGAATGAGTATTGGATCCAATACTCATTTTTCTCCATTAACCATAATTATCTTCCTCTTTATTTTATGCTATGTAATTTGATAAGGGTAATTGTTAGATCACACACACACTTTGTTGCACACACCATACCTTCAATTTATTTTTTGAACTAAAATCGTTCCTTCAAGTCACGATTTCAATTCAAAAACTGAAATGTGTGTAATAGACACTACCCAATTGATAATTTCAAGTCTTTGTTTTGCCTTGAAGATTCTAGGAAGAAGGAGAGGGTAAGGTGCATGCCTACACCGTTCAAAAATTGAATTGTTGACTTTACTCAAAACATATGGAAGTCTATGTTTGGAGCACTTGATTGGGAACAAAAGATCTTCGTTTGAAAATCAACAATATAAACAAGCATATGGTACCGCACATGTGCTTAGTCTTAACAATTATAAGCATATGGAACCAGAGTGCTATAGGTCAACTAGCCCTCCTCCTCTTCCCGCTGTGAATGTCCAAGATAATACAAATTCCCTATAGGTTTAGGGTGTTAGATATTATCTCAAATTCCTATTTGGATTTTAGTGAGCTATTAGGTTTCTTTGGTAAGAGAGGAAATTTTTTTCCTTATTGTAGAAGACAAAAATTCTCCTTAGTATAGGATGAAAAATTATTCCCTATTAAAAAAGTAATTGGATATTCCTTGTCCATCAATGAATAGAATTTGAGCACTATATATAGGTATTGTTGAAAAGGATTGGGTGACTTTTAGCTAAGGGTCCTTCCACATTAAGAGAAGAAAAGACTCTTTTTGAAGAACATAGAGTAGGTTTCTTTGAAACATAATTTGAGTGCTAATCTATTTGTGTGTGTGTGAGGTTTATGACATAGTTTTTTTTTTTTTTTTGTGAGATATTTTGTTTATGTTTGTTTTTGTAAGGTATTTGAGTGTTGATATCGCTCCGAATCAGTAAGGTGGATGGCCTGGCTTCGGTGGGCTATCGAAACGGCTGATGGCCTGCAAGGAAGGAAACGCAATCAAAGAGGAGACCGGAGAAGACCGGTCGAACCCCCTCCGATGGAGAAGTTAGTTTTGTAGAGAAGGAAGTTCCAAGTATTTTGGAAAATTGTCTGAGTGAAAATCTTACCTTTGTCGGGTTCAGACCGGTCCCTTATATAGGGAGCCTGGGACGGTTACTTGTCCAATAACCGTTCCAGGATTTGTGGAAACCAACAACTCCGGAGTTAACTACCTCAACGGATATAAAATTGTAACCGCTAATGGAAGTTAACTTATTCGAAGGGTTTGTTGAAAGTCTAAGTGTTGAGCTTCCGTCTGTCTAGCATAGGACGGTTTGGTTCGTCCAAAGATATCTATCGATTGTTCATGGACGAACCTAATGGACGATCATGCCTCATGGAGGACAGTTTATGGAGTGGTGCTATTATTCATGGACGCTTCTTCCTCTTTTGGATAAACTCTGGGATCAATCCTGCGTTGTAGGCTCTGGACGAGCCCGTTGGACGAGCTGGAGATGGGAATTATTTTCCGCTTCTCTATCAGTTGCCCCTTTGTCCAAAGGGTCGTCCAGGACATTGTCGTGATTTCAACAAAGTTTCGCTTTTTCGTACGCCACGTGTCACGAAACCGTTGGTTGGCCAGTCGCGTCGATCCCGTTTCCCAAAGAGATCGCCACGTGTCAATCTCTGAGTGGTGAGTGTCGCTTCGTTGACCCTGTTGCTGGGGCCTATAAATAGCGCATTCTCTTTCATGCCCCTCACTTTTTTCCTCATTCTCTCTTCTACCAACTCGTCCAAGATTCTCGTCTAGCTCTCGTCCTAGTTTCATCAGGTATTTCCTCTTCCTTTTTTCTTTTTAGGCTCTCGTTTTAAGTCCTCTACATTTCAACCATGCCTTCATCTTCTAGTCTAGAGAGAGAGATAGACGACTACCAGGACGGTTCTTCTGAGAGTGACGGTAGTGTAGATAGTTCGTCCTGTAGTGACTCCTCAGACGAGCATTACTCGTCTGGGGTTCCTGGCATTCCCTTAGAGGAATTTCAGGAACAACGACATAGGGCGGCTTCTGGATCTGGGGCTAGCTCGTCCAGACAGCCATCAAGTCCTCCTCAAGACGAGGAAGAGGACGAAGATGTAATCTATAGTTGTGCCCCAGAGGTAGCATCCACCTTAGACGGTGCTAAGTTAAAAACTCTTGTAGATAGATACCAAATCCCTAAAGAGCTTAACCCTCGTCTACCCCAGCCTGGAGAATGGTGTTGTTCCCCTTCCTCTGGCTTAGGGGTATACGCTTCTTACCTATTAGCTGGCCTTAGGTTTCCCTTAAACTCTTTCTGCAGAGACCTCTTCCAAAGGTTGGGTATTGGGCCAAACCAGCTCAACCCCAACGGTTGGAGGACGATAGTTGCCATGCAAATATTATGGCGTGAGGCATTGGAAGGGAACCGTCCAATTACAGTGGACGAGTTCCTTTACTGTTATAAGCCCTCAGAGATCAAAAAATCTGCTGGGTTCTACCAGTTCTCGTCCAGAGGTTCATATTACAGTCTAATAACGGGCCGTAGTTCGTCTGACCGGCTTTGGAAAAAAGAATTTTTTATTATTTCTGGAAATTGGGCTGGGGACCCAGCTGATGTGGGTATTCCCCTCTTCCCTCCTTTTACCAGCCCTCTAGGTCGTCTTCGTCCTGAGGGTATGTTTTTCTTTCCATTTTATCTTGTTTGTCCTTCAAAAAAATTTTATCTGTCACTCGTCTAACCTTTTATCTTGGTGATGCAGCTGTCGTTCGTCCACGTTTGGATAAGTTTTTCTTGGATCAGATAGAAGTGGTTCGCACTTTTCCAGGAAGGACTTTCCACGACTTGGTTACTTTTTCTCGTCTAGCAACTTGGGGACTCGGTCCAACTCCTACTGCTGAGAATTTAAGTCACGAGGAGCTCACTCGTCGAAGTAAGTGATCGTCCACTGTTTCAGCTCTCCTTTCCTTTTTTTTTTTTTTTATATATATATTAAATTTCCTCATCATAGGAATAAGCACGATGAGGGAAAACAAGGAGAAAACAGTGGCTAGCGGGGACGAGGATGTTGCTGCCCCTACTGCTAAAGTGGCTTCCGTCCAGGCTGGGAAGAGGAAGTCTAAATCAATCTCGAGTACTGTGGATCTGGACGACCTCCCCAGTCGTCGTGGCCACAAAAAACAAAAGCCAAGGACTTCTCTCCCAAAGGTTCCCAAGTTCGTGCCACCAACAGTGAACTTGGACGAGCCTGTGGTGGACGTGGAGCCCGTCCAAACGGTTCATCCTGTTCCGTCTGATCCTCCCCCTGCTCCCAAAACTTCTCACAAGTCTGGCTCGTCTGAATCCTCTGATCGTCCCTCTAATTTGGTTCTGGACGAGGGTTATGCATGGAGGACGTTCAAAGGGATCGTCACTGATCATGAGGTTAACGAATGTTACAACATGTCAGTGAAGGAGTTTGAGCGTTCTGGCATCCATGACCTTTTCAAGGTAAATTTCTTCCTCGTCCTTGTGTGTAGACATTTAATTTTGAATGAAATGTCTAACTCCTTTTCGTCGAAATGCAGGCTATGTCAAAGTTTTATACAGCGACCTGCCAGGCCAAGGAGCTTGCTACAGAGGCCAAGACAGCCAAGGATAAGGCTAAGGAGCTGGGCCATGAGGTTTTGCTTAAGAAGGGGGAGGTCATTAGGTTGACAGAGGATTTTAATCGTCTGCTGGGAAGCGAGACGAAGTTGAAGAACGAAGTAGAGGAGCTCAAAGCTGACAACTTAGAGAAGGATACCCGCATCGTCCATCTCGAGGGACAAGTTTCAGAGCTTACCTCGTCCTTGGAGAAGGCACGTGAGGAAGCAATTGCTGCCTTTAAGAAGTCTGACGAGTACAAGAATCGTCTAGACAGTCATTATGCAGCTGGGTATGAAGACTTCCGTGCTGATGCCAAGAGGCGTATCCTGATTTGGACTTCAACTCGTTCAAGCTCCCTCTTGCTACAGAGAGTTCCGCGTTGCAGACGAGTTCCGAGGACGTCAACATCATGGACGATGCTAACACTGAAGTCATTCAGGACGATCCCAAGACGAGCTTGCCCAAGTGAAATCTATTTCCTTAGAAAATTTACTTTTATTTGCCTTTTCATAGAAGTGCCTGTTGTTTTGGGCTTTTTACTTCTTTTTCTTTTTTAAAGTTTATGCAAGTACAATCATCTCGTCCAGGATTATGGACGAGTTTTATATACATTTTCATATTCAAAACTAAAGGGGTTTTTGGACGTTGGTCGTCCACCCTTAGAATTTCATGAAAGAAATGAATACTTCTATTTTTACTTCCATTGTGTTTGAATATATATGTTTCCAGCTTTATGTATGAAATTTTTATTTTCATCAATGTGTGGTTCGTCCATCTAGGAATTCACTTCACCTCGTCTTGGGCATGGGGGTGAATTTTATTACATCACCAAGAAAGTAAATTGGTTCCTTTTGGCTAGATTTTTCATTATTCCAAAATTATGGACGATCATTTTGTCGTCCTTGATGATTAGACTTTTTAGCGATTTCTCGTCCAATGTAATGGATTGTTAAGCTAGTTTTGAAGTCTTCGCTCGTCCGCGTCTTGGACGAACACTTTTGGGAATTCATCTCGTCTTGAGGTCTAGACGAGTATTCCCTTTTCATCTCGTCCTTTGTTCTGGACGGATGAAACTTCGCTTTATTTTCAGCTTATTTTTCATCTCGTCCTATGTTCTGGACGGATGAAACTTCGCTTCAATTTTTAGGTTAGGTTTCATCTCGTCCTATGTTCTGGACGGATGAACCTTAGTTTCAATTTTGGGTTAGGTTTCATCTCGTCCTGTGTTACGGACGGATGGACCTTAGCTTCATTTTCAGCTTAGGTTTCATCTCGTCTCTTGCTTTGGACGGATGTACCTTTTCATCTTTCCTTTGGAGGAAAGCTCATGGACGATATGTCCTTTCGTCCAAGGATTTCATTCGTCCATGCTCGCTTTCTTTTTTGCGGATCAATCTAAATGATCATATAAGGATTCCAATAATATACTTTAAAACAATATATATATTTGAAAACCCAAACTTATGTAATCATTCGTCCACAGGCATGGCACATGCTCATGAGCTAGTGCCTTATTGAATTAGAAATACAAACCAACTCATCCATGAATAGCACAAAAGTGAAAACACTAATGTACTTTCTAGGGGATTATTAAAATACTTAAAAACACTTAATAGTAGTAAACACTTCTGCTCGTCCGGATATCTCGTCCAAGGACACTGGTGAAGAGTCAGCACTTATTGATGGTACTTCCTGAGGTGCTCAACATTCCAAGGGTGTTCCAGCCTCCGCCCATCCAAAGCTTCCAAATAGTAGGATCCTTGCCTTTTGCAGTTGATAACCCTATAAGGTCCTTCCCAATTTGGGCCAAGTTTCCCGTAGGCCGGGTTTCTTGTTGCCAAGGTAACCCTCTTCAAGACGAGATCCCCGATGTTGAAACGCCTAGGCTTCACCATAGCGTCATATTGTCTTGCCATGAGATTTTTGTACCTTGCTGTCCTCTGTTCTGCATCCATCCTGACCTCGTCCATAAGGTCAAGGTTAAGACGGAGCTGTTCCTCGTTTTCTTCAGTTTGATACTTCCTCACCCTGTGGCTCGTCATGTGTACTTCTGCTGGTATAACTGCCTCGCTTCCGTAAGCTAGTTTAAAAGGAGTTTCTCCTGTTGGAGTTCTCGCTGTCGTTCTATAAGCCCATAAAACACCTGGTAATTCATCCGGCCATATTTCCCTTTGCCCCTTCGAGCCGAGTCTTGATGATCTTCAGCAAGGATCGGTTCGCTACTTCTGCCTGGCCATTGGCCTGTGGGTGGGAAGGTGAGGAGTAATGGTTCTTCATTCCAAGCTGTTCACAAAATTCCCTGAAAGGTGTGTTGTCAAACTGTCGTCCATTGTCAGACACTAGTACTCTAGGTACTCCGAATCTGCATACAATGTTCTTCCAGACGAAGTTCTTGACATTCTGCTGCGTAATTTTGGCTAAGGGTTCGGCTTCCACCCATTTTGTGAAGTAATCTATTCCCACCACTAGAAATTTCATTTGCCGAGTTCCAGTCGGAAAGGGCCCCAAAATGTCTAGTCCCCATTGTGCGAAAGGCCAAGGGGCCATCATTGGCGTGAGATATTCTGCTGGTTGTCTGGGAATATTGCTGAAGCGTTGACATTGATCACATACTTTGACATATGCTTTAGCATCAGCCTGGATGGTTGGCCAATAGAATCCGCTACGGATGACTTTATGGACGAGTGATCTGGCTCCCGAATGGTTCCTGCATGCTCCTTCGTGAACCTCCCTCAAAATGTAACTTGCTTCGTCCGGAGCCAAACATCTTAAGAGAGGCTGGGAAAAACCTCTCTTGTATAACACCTCGTCCATAAGCACATACCTGACTGACTTGACTTTGAGCTTCCTTGCTTCGTCCTTCTCTTCTGGAAGCCTTCCGTCCTTTAAGTAGGACACTATTGGGGTCATCCAATTTTCTTCCCCCTCTATCTGCATCAGTTCTGGAAGGTCTATACTTGGCATGTAGTGTACACCATCTATATCGTCCAATGCCTCATTCGCAGATGCTTCCTTCGCCAGAGTATCTGCCTCCATATTCTCTTCCCTTGGGATTTGAATAAAATCTGCTTTTTTGAATTTCTTCACAAGGCGTACTACCTTCCTTAGATACTTCTTCATTCTGTCTTCCTTGGCTTCATATGTTCCATTGACTTGGCCTATGACCAGTTGAGAGTCTCCCATGACAAGTATTGCGTCTGCTTCTACAGATTTGGCCAGTTCCAACCCCTTTAAAAGGGCTTCATATTCCACTTCATTGTTAGTAGTCTGGTATTGCAGACGGGCCTTGTATTTCAATTTGTCCCCTTCTGGCGACTGCAAAACAACTCCTATTCCTCCAGCATATAATGTAGATGATCCATCTACATGGACGACCCATTTGTTGTACTCTCCTTCCCCCAGGTCTTCGTAACTTGGGGTGAATTCTGCGATGAAATCTACTAGGGCTTGAGCCTTTATTGCCTTTCTCGGTTGGTACCGAATGTCGAATTCACTAAGTTCAACTGCCCACTGAATCAGTCGTCCTGCGGCTTCCAGTTTGTTCATTGCCCTCTTAAGCAGATGGTCCGTCATGACATTGATGACATGAATTTGGAAGTAATGTCTCAACTTCCTAGAAGCCGTTATTAGTGCAAAAGCCAATTTCTCCATGAGCGGATATCTTCCCTCTGCTCCTCTGAGTGCCCGGCTAGTGTAGTACACCGGTTTTTGTATTTTCCCCTCTTCTCTGATTAAAGCTGAACTTACGACGTGTGAGGACACCGCTAAGTATAAGTACAGTTCTTCTCCTTGCACGGATGGACTTAATAATGGGGCAGTTGTGAGATAGTCCTTCAGGTTTTGGAAGGCCCTTTGACATTCGTCCGTCCACTCAAATGCCTTCCTGAGGACTTTAAAGAAAGGTAAACACTTATCTGTGGCTTTCGAAACAAACCTGTTCAAAGCGGCAACTCGTCCTGTGAGGGATTGGACTTCCTTAATATTCTTCGGTGGCTCCATGTTCAATATAGCCTGGATCTTGTCCGGATTTGTCTCAATTCCTCTTTGCGAGACCATGAACCCCAGAAACTTTCCCAATGATACTCCGAATGCACACTTGCTTGGGTTCAACTTCATCTTATATCGCCGAAGTGTTTCAAAGGTTTCCTGTAGGTCATCTAGATGGCTTCCCTCGTCTATGCTCTTCACAAGCATGTCGTCGACATAAACCTCCACATTCCATCCTATTTGTGGACGAAACATATGATTCACTAACTTTTGATAAGTTGCCCCTGCGTTCTTCAAGCCGAAAGACATCACTTTGTAGCAAAACAAGCCTTGGCTAGTAATGAAGGAAGTTTTTTCCTGATCGGCTTCATCCATCTTGATCTGATTATATCCTGAGAAGGCATCCATGAAGCTCAGCAACTGATGGCCAGCAGTAGAGTCCACCAATTGATCAATGCGTGGCAGAGAATAACTATTCTTGGGGCATGCTTTGTTCAAGTCAGTGAAGTCTACACACATTCTCCACTTTTCATTAGCTTTCTTCACCATCACCACATTGGCTAACCAGTCCGGGTAATAGACTTCCTTAATGAACTTTGCCGTGGTCAGTTTTTGAACCTCTTCCTTGATTGCCTTGTCTCTCTCGGGAGCGAATACCCTCTTCTTCTGACGGATAGGCTTAAAAAAGGGGTATACATTCAATCGATGAGTGATCACACTTGGGTCGATTCCTGGCATGTCGTCATGACTCCATGCAAAAACGTCGATACTTTTTCTCAGGAACTGGATGAGGTCTTTTCTTGCCTTCTCCTTCATACCTGTTCCAATTCTGGTAAATTTCTCAGGATCATCTTCTTGCAAAAGAACATCTTCCAACACTTCCGTGGGCTCTGCAATAACTCTTCTCTCCTCGATGCTCATTGTCTGCATCTGTTCGTCCAAAGCCATCATGGCTAAGTAGCATTCTCTAGCTGCCAACTGATCTCCTTGTGCTTGTCCTATCCCGTACTCTGTAGGGAATTTGACTGATAGATGGTAGGTCGAGGTTATCGCCTTCCAACTATTAAGAGTGGGTCTTCCAATGATGGCATTGTATGAAGAAGTACAGTCTACCACGAGGAAATTGACTTCCTTGGTTATCTGTTGCGGGTATGACCCTACCACCACTGGTACTGTAATGGTACCCACGGGCTGCACCTTCATTCCTCTAAATCCTATCAGTGGCGAGCATACTGGACGAAATTGATCTCGTCCAAGCCTCATCTGTTGGAAGGCGGGGTAGTACAATATGTCTGCTGAACTTCCATTGTCAACTAACACTCTTCTGGTTGTATAATCTGCAATGAGCAGTGTAATGACGATCGCATCGTCGTGCGGGTGATGGATCCTCTCAGCATCTTTATCGGTGAAGGAAATGGTTGGCTCGTCCATTAATCTCATCCTTGGTGGTCGTCCAGAGAGCTGGACATTTTGTACCGCTTTGAGATACGTCTTCTTCGACTTGGAAGATTGCCCCATCGGGTTCCCTCCAACGATAATCCTTATCTCTCCAAGTGGGGGCCGGGATGATTCCTCCATTTTGCCTTTCAGCTTCTCATCTGTACGATCCCTTCCAACGAAGTGCTTCAACTTTCCTTGCTTGATAAGGTTCTCAATTTGCTATTTTAGGTCATAACATTCATCCGTGTCATGCCCATGGTCCCTGTGAAAGCGACAATATTTGTTCTTATTGCGCTTGTTGGGATCCCCTTTCATCTTCTCTGGCCATTTTAAAGAAGGATCGTCTTTGATTTGCATGAGCACCTGATTAAGTGGAGCGTTCAGGGGCGTATAGTTCTGGCTTCTTCCCAAGGGACCTGTCTTCCTGCCATCTCGTTCCTTCCTATCTTCCGTCCGTCCCTTCTTTGGACGAGGGGCTTGTTCTGAGTGTCGAACTGGGTGCGCTTCCATCCTCTCAGCTCTTTTCCTCTTCTTGGCTATGATTGCATCTTCTGCATTCATGAAGTTCTGAGTCGAATGGACGAGCTCGGCCATGGTTTGAGGCTCCTTCTCGTATAGCTTGTGGATAAATAAATCCGAATTAATCCCATTGTGGAAGGCTGCCAATAGAAGCTTGTCGTCCACCTCGTCCACGCTAAGGGCTTCTCTGTTGAAGCGAGTGATGAATGACCGCAGGCTTTCGTTCTCCCCTTGTTCTATGGTCAGTAAGCTGGACGAAGAGCGCTTGTGCCTCTGTCCCCCGATGAAATTGTTAACAAACAATTTGCTTAACTCTTCGAAAGAACTTACGGAACTTGGGGGGATTTTACTGAACCAAACTCGTGCCGGGCCTTTAAGGGTAGTAGGGAAGGCTCGACACATGATTTCATCAGGGACCCCTTGGAGGTGCATTGTCATCTTGAATGTTGCAATGTGATCAAAGGGGTCACGCGTCCCATCATACGAGTCCAGGGAAGGCAATTTGAACTTTGATGGTAAGGGGTGGCCATTGATGGAAGCCGTAAAAGGAGAATCTGTTCTGTGGACCAAATCTTCTATAGGATTAGTTCTCCTCATGTTCTCCTTCATCTCCTCCATGACTTTCTTCATTTGGTCCATTTCCTCTTTCAAGTGTGGCACTGTCCGTGAAGTGGTGCCTTTAAACTGACTTCCAACCTCAGTATTCTCTCTGTCACAATGGCCTTGTGTCTGTCCTGCGTGTTCCTCACGTGTCTGTCTTCTCTGACTGATCTCCATCCTTAACTCCTGGTTTTGGCGAGTCAATTCCGCCATTGCAGCCGCCATGGATTGCATATTCTGAACGGATGACGTCTGCATGACTGGTGCAGATTGGCGATCACGCTGGGGATCACTTGAAGCGCCTCTGCTTCCCTGACGGCCAGGGCTAGTAGCCCTAGACCTGGTCCTGACCATCCTAACCCTTTGTCGCGGAAAAGAAAGTCGCAAAACAACCTTCGATTCCCACAGACGGCGCCAACTGATATCGCTCCGAATCAGTAAGGTGGATGGCCTGGCTTCGGTGGGCTATCGAAACGGTTGATGGCCTGCAAGGAAGGAAACGCAATCAAAGAGGAGACCGGAGAAGACCGGTCGAACCTCCTCCGATGGAGAAGTTAGTTTCGTAGAGAAGGAAGTTCCAAGTATTTTGGAAAATTGTCTGAGTGAAAATCTTACCTCTGTCGGGTTCAGACCGGTCCCTTATATAGGAGGCCTGGGACGGTTACTTGTCCAAAAACCGTCCCAGGATTTGTGGAAACCAACAACTCCGGAGTTAACTACCTCAACGGATATAAAATTGTAACCGCTAATGGAAGTTAACTTATTCGAAGGGTTTGTTGAGATAGTTGTGGGTTTAGTTGAAAGTCTAAGTGTTGAGCTTCCGTCCGTCTAGCGTAGGACGGTTTGGTTCGTCCAAGGATATCTAATGATTGTTCATGGACGAACCTAATGGACAATCATGTCTTTCATGGAGGACAGTTTATGGAGTGGTGCTATTATTCATGGACGCTTCTTCTTCTTCTTCTGGATAAACTCTGGGATCGACCTGCGTTGTAGGCTCTGGACGAGCTGGAGATGGAATTATTTTCCGCTTCTCTATCAGGGTCAACACTCCATCTGAATTTGTAAATCATGGTATTAGTGAAGGGAACACTTTGGGGGCTGTTTGGTAGTGTTATTTTAGTAACGTTTTTTGTATTTTTTAAAAATACATGTGGGTGAAAAAGTGTGTAGAAATATGTGTAATATTGTTTAAAAACTGAAAACATATGTTTAAACACATGTACCAAACGGGCCCTTAATATTTTAATTGCTTAATTTTCCACTTTTTCCCATGTTTTAGGTAGAGTTGATTGGTCCAACAGTGAAGGGAAACAAATCATGGTATTTGTGCACTAAGCTGGCACCAACATATGCATATTATTGCATTTATATCTAGGCCAAGTCAAGTCATGGTTCCTGACTATGAAGATTCAGGGCTGTAACTTATGCATGCTGTCAATAATTATCGATATATTCCAATTAAGTTAACTTTAGCCCATTTTAACTTCTTAAGTAGATTTATTTTACTTAAAGTAGTTTTTATAATGCTAATATTGTGGAATGTTTTTGAAATTTTCAGAAATTGATACAAAATATTAATTAGGAAGATTATTAAAACCTTAGTGCACAAATGTTTTTATTTTTATTTTTTTTTTTTAACTGTGAAAATGGTGAGGTGAGTTACAGATATCTAATGGAGGACACTTCAGGTGGATTAAGTGACACTTTTTAAATCACAGGTAGGCTTAGTTAAAACTGACCAAACCACAGGTGGGTTAACTGCAATTATCCCCTCAATTAATTAGGCAAAGGATAAATCAGATTTTTTTGGGGGCATATTTACACAATTTTACTAATAATTTTGTTAATTAGCATGATTTTTGAAACTATTTAAAAAAACTAACATTTTGTGTCTTTACGACTTAAATTCAATGAAAAAACTCGAGTTTTTAGGGGGCAAAGCTAACGTGGGAAAAAATCCACTAGAATTCGAATTCCTCCAGAGAAAACCAAAAGAAGTAATTAAAAAAAAACTGATATTAGTCATATCTTAGAGCATTCACAGCAGATGTTCTATAAAAAATGCCATTTTGACACACTAAAAGCCTATTTTATTATTTTACCACATCATTTTACAACATTCCATTTATCAGATGTTTTATCATTCAATTCTATAAATTAAAATAATATTTACTACATATTAAAATAATATATTAACTCGTCCCACCAAACACCAAAAAGAGAAAAAAGAGAGAAAATCAAAAACGACGAGAGAGAAGTGAATAAAAAAACTATTTTTTTTTTAGCATTCTTATCTATACCGTTCCAAAATGGAACGGTATTGTTCACATGTGACAAAAATTGTAAGATTTGGAACATATCATAAAGAGAGTTTTTTGACGTTTGGTATACTAAATGTGCCAAATGTTTGGAACGGTATTGTTCACATGTGACAAAAATTGTAAGATTTGGAACATCTCATAAAGAGAGTTTTTTGACGTTTGGTATACTAAATGTGCCAAATATTTGACATTTGACACATTTGACATATCTGCTATGAATGATCTAATGGTTTGGGACGTGAGACACGGCATGGACTCTTATTTTGTTGCAAGTGCTCTTTTTTTGATCCTCACCAGACCTCTCACATGGCATGGACTCTCTTCTTTTGTTTGTTCTTTGAAAGGTCTCTTTTGGTTTCCATTTTTGAGTGTGAAGTATGTAGAGTGAGGCGAGTGTATTTTGGTAACCGAGCCTATCTTATAAAAGATAAGCGATTGCCGTGTGTATCTAAGCTAATGTGACTGTGAAGTGTAATGTAAACTCAATATTTTGAAATATAGTTTGTTCACGTGTTGTCTTCTTTTGCTCAACACTGAACTGAGTTTTGCTCAACACTGAACTGAGGTGTTTGTTTTTCCATCTTCTTTACCACTTCCCGAGGAGGGAAAACAAAGTTAGAGGGGACACGTGCAAGCTAAGGGCCTGACTAGCTCCTTGGCTCATGACACTGCAACTCCATTAATAAATGGCAGAAAAAATCCATTAAATACCAACTTCCCACATACTCCCTTTGGCCACTTCTTTTACTTCTTGTTAATTTCGCCGGATATGTTCTGGGTTGTTTCCTCTCTCTTCCACCTCCTCTCTCTCTCTCTCTCTCTACTAATAACTCTGTTAAGTTTCCTCTCTCCTTCAGCTTCTCTCTCAAAACTTTTGGATCTGCAACCGCTTCTTCTCATTTTTGTTGAAACCTCGCACTGCCGAATTCTTTACCCCTCTCTCTCTTTCTGTCTGCAAACACGCTGGTCATTGTATCAGTGATACCACTGTCTTTTTTTTTTACACGCTGGGTTGAGAGTGGTTTTGATGGTTGAGCCACCGATTTCCGGTTTTTGATGCATATTTTTTAAATTTCTGATTTTCGAAAAGAACCGGGCAAGATTGAGATCCGATTCCCGGTTTTTAAACCATGGAACCACTAGCCACTAGGTACCCCATAGGTGATTCTGTGACCATGGCCTCTCAATTTCTCTATGGCATCCCATTTCCGTTCGCTTCTACTTCTACACACCCCAACCATGGCTGCATGCTTTGCAGTGACGGTCTAATCCCTGGAGGGCTTGTCTTCGACCTTGTCATGGAGGTCTGGGACCCACCCGATACTATCAATCTCGGTATGATGTGTAGTGCGCGGGTCACCAGCCGGTCGCACTGTACAGAGTTTACTTCTCTTGGAATGGAAGGATTTGGAAAGACTACAATTTCTGGTAAGAAAATTGATACGATCATACAAATTTCTAACTTACTTTGATACACAGATTTGCTAGAAAATTAATATGGTAAACAATCTTTCTATTTCTAATTGATCTAATGTCCTATAAGTAGAGCTAGTCTATTTGATAGGGTTGCGCTATCCTTCATGAGGTTCAAGTTAACGTCGCTTCGAACTTTTTTTTTTTTTTAGAATAGATATCGCTTAGAACTTGGTTGGCCTTGCGAGGGCCAAATGGCCATAGACTCGGTTTCATATTGTGGTCACGTGGCAGACATGGAAACCGAGTCTAAGACTCGGTTTCAAATGGGCTATTTTTTTTTAAAAATAACGCTTCTCTCACACAGATCACTCTCCACTCTCACTCACCCTCTCTCTCAAAGAGCAGACACAGTCTCACTCACCGTCTCACGCTCTCTCACTCACCGTCTCACTCACCGTCTCGCTCTCCACTCTCTCCACTATCAATCACTCATCTTCTTCGTTCTCTCACCCAGTCTCCACTCTGAGTCTCCACTATTTCACATTCATCTCCTTGGCCAAAAGAATTGATCAAGCCACAGCAAGCTTTGAGTTCCTTCAGTCTACGCGGTCTCTGAAAACTAAAAAGAAAGTTGAGTTGCTTTGTACCAAGTTAACTGTTTGGTTGTCGAGAAACAGTGGGAAAAATCAAAGAAACTTTGGTTTGACGAAGTTCTTTTGTATTTTGGTTTCTTTATTGAATTTCTAATAAAACTGTTAAAAAAGATCGAAACTTTATTGTTTTTTGAGATTGAATTGGTTTGTGGGATTGATTTTTTTGTTTTTTTGTTTTTTTTTGTTTTGTGCGTTGTTCTGTTCGTGGGTTGAACTGTTGATATCAGGCAAATTTCAAATTTATATCTTGAACTATGCATTGTTCTGCAGTGATGATGTTAGGGTTTGTTAAGTGGGTCTTTGTGAAATTAAATTGTTGATGTTAGGGTTTGATAATGTCTTAAACCCCTTTTTATTTTCCTAATTTTGTGAATTCTGCATTTGTGCTCCTTTAAATTTTATTTACATTTAAATATTTCAATTGGGTAGTCATTTTTTTTCCCGATATAGTAATTGAAAATTTTCTTATTGCTGATTGTTTTGTTAAAAAAGCCTCTGTTTTTTTGTTGTGTTTGCAGCAGAATATTTGGCTAGTAGTTAAGTTTTGTCATATTCATGTTATATCTGTTTAGTGATAATGGATGAGAAAATTTAGCAGCATGTCACCTTGTAGGATTAGGCTGTTCCAGCACCCTAAGCTTTCTGTTTGATTCCTTTCCTTGTAATTAACCAAATGAATCTTCATGGTCCTGTGTAACTAAACCTTATAAAATCAGTGTGTTTAGGATTATAGTATTATGTTTATGTAACATATAATATCAATATACTATATGTCAATGGGAATTACCATTTTTTTCTCCTAATCATTCATTTGGTCTCATATCCTAATATACTCAGGTGTCTCATCTATAAAATGTTGAAAATTATAGTCTTATTCAATTTCTTTGGAGAGAGAGAGAGAGAGGGGTTAAGTTTATGGAGTAGATGTATCAGTATGAAATTTAGAATGAAAGACAATCATAGGAAATGGTGAAGGCATGTAATCCAATTTATTGGCATGACCAAGTCTCAAACTTGTAAGTGAATAGTTATAGACAGTATCATGTAAGAGTGCATGAAGGTCTGGGGTGCAATGGAGCTGGAATGTAAGATTTATTAAAAGGTTTTCATTTTTAGAAATTGGTGTCAATGAAATTTCATTCAGATCTGCTGTACTCAAATATCCCCAAGAGGTTAGCGACCAATAGGATGAAATGAAAATTCAAGGGGAGTGGTCATTTTGATGTTTGTTCGTAGTATGAGATTATTTGGGGTAAAATAGAAGATTCTTTAGTGTGTTAAAGCCTGAAAAATGGCTCATTTTTCATTTGGAAAGTAGCATGGGATGTGTTATATACATGCACCTATATAAATGGTGAGACTATAGACCATTTGTTGATCCATTTAATATGTTTTATAGAAGGTAGTCTTTAAAGCCTCTTGAGATCCAATGGCTATTATTAGGGAAGGTATATTGGAGGAATTAGTTCGAAAAACATCCCTCAAATATTTGGAATTTTGACTCGTTAAGTTTGAATATATATATATATATATATATCTTATGTTAAGTTGGAATCATTGATGATTTGAACTAAGTTTAATTGGTCTCATGTGTGGGGTCCTACTAGTTGCATTTCCATTTAGATTTTATAGAATCGCTTCATGAGTGTGCAATTCTTTTGGGTTCTTTGTTTATCATCTTGAACACGAAGTAATCTTGTCTTCTAATAAAATATCTTAGTTTATAAAAAAAAATTTAAAATTATTCTAAATAGAAAGTGTACTTTACATTTTTGTCTAAAATTTAAAATGATCCTTTCCAAACAAAGAAGGCTTGACAAAGAGCCATAGGCCCAAAAACAAAAAAAAAGAAAAAAATTCTAGGCAAAAAGAAAAAACTACTGCCACATTACGCGACTGCATCCTTCAGTCCTTCTATGTATTGTTGTTATCTACAACACAAATGACAATCATAAAAAATATTAATCTTCAATTTATAAAATCATTAGGTAAAATAAATGTTTATCCTATTAGCAACCATACTCTAAAATCACCTACTAATAACAATCACATTACAATACAATAATAATAGACACAAGAATTGTGTCACATTACAAAACATATAAACTAAACTACAATGAACTATTAACCAAGTGCTGTCCAAGGACTGTCAATTCTGCGGTACAAAGAATCCAACCAACTATGAATTCCAATATTTGTATTTACAGTCTTTGGTTTTTTTTATTAGGTAGTAATAATAAAGATAATCAACAAATAAAGATATATAAAGCACCAAAATCAAATCAATAATCAATAAACAGTAAAGGAAAATTTCCTTGAATTATCAACCATATAGAAAATAATCCTGAAATTCATTTCTTTCCCTTGATTATCCATGAAACAAACATAGCAAAGTACAATGATTATACACACACACACACATATATATATATAACAAAAACAAAAGAAAGATCTACAGTGAAGTCCAAAACACCAAACCAGCAGCAAACGAATTGCAAACCCCATTTTGAAAACTAAGCAAAACCACCTCCCCCAAACTAATAAATTACACCAAGAAAGGGGTGCATACAAACTCTCCAGCAAATATATTACACTCCACCTAGAGGATTAGTCAAATAACCTACTAGCAGTAAATAGCATCTAGCTAGCACAGAAGCTGCAACAATTTGAAACTAGCAAGCAAGGGATACGTGATTCACCAGGCCCACTTTCTATTTTCAAATTATTCTTGTTTTTTTTAGCATAAGCACATGACTACTAGCTCAACCATCACCAAACCAGTCACAATCATGCTACAAAAAAATTGTCTAACACCTAATCTTCGACATATACTTACTGTCAATTGCAGTGATCCTTTTAGGCACAAAGGCCCCTAATCTCTATTTTATTTCCAAAAAAAATTCTTTTAACCATTTGTTCTTCAGTAAACATAATTTTTGAAATTTTACATGTGTTCTTCGGCCTCCAGATATGATATACAACAATTGCTATGGCCACTTTCCCCACTCTTGATTGTATACTTCTACCTGTTAAATTTTCCCCCCAATCAATTACTGCTCCACAGTGATCAGGCACCTGCTGCCATAAACATTCCCACACTACTTGCTGCCACATCTTGCTTGAAAAGGAACATTCAAAGAAAACATGATCCCTGGATTCACACTTGTTTCTGTAGAATCAACACAACAAATTTTCTTGCCAGCCCCACTTCTAATCTATCAAAAGTGAAAAGCCTATCCTGAATAGCCAACCAAAAAATAAATGCATGTTTTTGGCATGATGGCAGCATCCCAACCCACTTTATCCCAATCAACTTCATTGCTTCTATTTCTAAGGGCTTCCCAAGTAGATTTACAAGAAAATATAAAAATTTTAGTTAGAGTCCATACTAAAGTGTCTTCTCCATGAATAGGAACCAACATTCCTGTTGTAAAGGACTTTGATCCATAGATCGAGGAGGCCTCCACTGCCAATGACCATTAACAATAATACTAGACACCCTAGCTGAAGGATAGTTGCCTGCTGAAATATGGCTTTAGTATAAAATTTGTGACTAAGGACCCATTGAGGATGCCAATTATCATGCCAGAAACCCTACTCCCATCTCCAATTTTCCATTTAAAAAACAGAATAGTTCTTGGGGGGGGGGGGGTTTACCTTCCAAAAACTTTGCCCTTTCTAAAGGTATCTGTGTATCCATGCCACCCACAAGGAGCCAGCTTGCATAAGCAAAATCCAAATGTGCTTCGTTATTGCAGCCCTATTCCACTCCCTCCCTAACCCTTTTTAGCCCCAAGTCACCCTCCTTTGTTGGCAAACAAACTTGAGTCCAAGCTACTTTAGCTATATGAACAGCCTGATCAGATTGAAAAGCTTCTCAATGTCCTTAATGAGCTTAGCTGGAAAAATGAAATAGCTTGTCCAATAAACTTGAATCCCAAACAAAACATATTGAATTAGTTGGCCTGAAAATAGGGATTCATGTATTCCAAAATAGTAAAATGAGTGATCATGAGAGTTTTGTTTTGATATAGACATATTGTATGAAAATATTAATAAAGTTTGACTTCTTTACGTTATATGACTTTGGATAGTAAGTTTTATTGTGAACTTAGAGTTTTGTTATAAACTTGGATAGTAAGTTTTGAAAATAACGTAATGGTCAGATATAAGTTGTTTTTTGAGTATTTTTCTTAGATTGTTTTTGGTTTTTTTTTTTTTGGAATCCTATCTATTACGTGCTAATTGCTTATCATTCTTGTGCAGTATGGCTGCTGCAAATGCTGGACGGATTGACCATACGCAGCCTGGCCCTATTGACACGTCGGTGTTAAAGTTGCAGCCCACCCATCGGTCAAAAGCTATTTGGAATGGGTAGGTACAACACAGCAGTATATATTTATGTCAAATGTACACGCATTTAATTCATACAATGTACATGCAGACGTTTGTCATATGTTAACCCAAGGTTCCGTTTTTTGCAGGATCCAGGGGCCCTTACCTGCCGTGGCCGTACTGAAGAGTTCTCCAACCGAGAGCCAATGGTGGACGACCAAGTCGTTGACATCATTAAGGCATTGGGTTTGGAGGGACTGCTGAGGCAACCGGGTAGAGAGCTTGACCATGGCCTAATAACAGCCTTAGTGGAGCGATGGCGGCCCGAGACTCACACCTTCCACATGCCACATGGTGAGATCACCATCACATTGTAGGATGTGAAGGTGATTCTCGGGCTTCCTGTTGATGGTGACGCTATAACAGGGAGCACACAGAAAAATTGGGTGAATGTGTGCGAGGAGTTCCTTGGCTTTCGACCTATAAATCAAGAGCAGCATAAGGAACTTAATGGCCAAAGGATTCTCATCAAATGGCTTTTGGAGCAAGTTGCTAATCCATTGCCGCCTAATGCCGAAGAGGATGAGCTGCAGAAGTACGCACGATGCTATATCCTAGCGCTACTGGGGGACACAATATTCATGGACAAATCCGGCGATAGGGTGCATCTAATGTGGGTGCAGCAATTGGAAGACCTTCGCAACCCACGAAGGTACAGTTGGGGAAGTGCTTGCCTTGCATGGTTGTACCGAGAGCTATGCAGGGCAAGCCATAAGGACACCAGTCAAATCGGTGGGTGCTTACTATTGGTCCAGTATTGGGTATGGGCCAGGTTCCCCTATTTGTGCCGGCAGTTGAGCGTGGCCCGCCAGTGGGCGCTTATGGTCCTCCAGCGCGTGGTCCTCTGTACCTGAAGTAAGTCTCTACCTTATAAGGATTGTTTCTTATTCTAGTGATATTATTAATTGAGTAAATATCTATAACATTATCTTAGTAGTTATATGTGATAACATTATAGTTTTAGTCATGACATTATCTTAGTAGGAAAGCTCTAGATATTGATCCTTTGTTCTTGATTGTTGTAGGTGGTTGTGGGTCCCAAACAAGAAAAACAGGCCTGCCCACATCTTCAGGGACAGGTATCGCCAGCAAATAGCTTCAATGTTGCTAGGCCAGGTATGAAAATGCCTTGTTTAACATGTTAACATGTTTAGGAACAAGATATATGTTTGGTGAACTTTGAAATATAAACATAGTTGCCTAATGTGTTGCGTACTTGTTTTTGGGCTACTGTAGGTGGTGTGGCAGCCATATGATGAGGACCTTCCGCCATGGTGCGTTGCAGGGAGGGCTATGTGGACGGCAACGGTGCCACTTGTATGTTTCCACCTAGTAGAGATACATACACCGGATCGTGTCGTTCATCAATTTGGGATGATCCAAGAAATTCCCGGCGATGTTGACACTGACACCGTGCTTCATGCCATTGATTTGAGGGGGAAGGTGGGCGTTGATTGGATGCGGAAACATGCTCTGCATATCATGCATTGGGGTAACCACCTTCAACGGTGTTGTCAAGCAGTGCTTGGTGATATGCCTCCACAGCATCAGTACTTCGACTGGTTCAAAAGGGTGACTCGGAGGTTCATCGATGTTCTTGGTGCTACATTGATTCTAATGGTAACTTCTCCATGTCTTCTACATATTACCGTACTTCTTAGCATGAAACCACTATTTATAAAACATGATATATGTGGTCCAATGTATGCTTAGCATCAAAGAAGTAGCATAAAGCTGTTGTCTACTTAAGATTCCTTATAGAGAACTTTGTTCATTTACCTTATAGAGAACTTTGTTGATTTCAAAATCTAATTTCAAAATCGAAGGTCATATTTCTTATTTCAGCCTTTAGAGTTATGGTATACATTCTTCTTCCCATTCTTATCATTTTTTATTTTCTGCTCATTTGAATTTTTAATTAGCATTTCTGTCTACATCTTTAACAGAAAAGATAATTTAAATTTAATTAAAGGTAATACTTGGTCTCCCTATAATTTGCAATTCTTGCTAGTAGAACTAGTTACTGTTCAAACTATTATTTTCTTATTCATTCGCATTGTTGATTTCGTATTGCATTACTAATATACTTGGTTTTTCCATGTGCAGATTGAAGGATACCTCCGTTTGTTGAGCCGTCACCCGGTGGCCACGAAGGACCACCAGGACATTACTGATGTGCTGACTGCAGTGCAGGCGATTGGCAGTGTACGATCTCCGGACCCTGAGGTCCTAAATAAGGAGGCAGCTACTCCTGCGGCAGCAGCTACTCAGAGGCCAAGCACTACTCAGAGCCCAAGCACAAGCACAGTTCCTACCAGACATCTGCCTGTTCGTACCCCTCAAGTTATCCCTACCCCTGATCCCCCTCCACCCACCCTACATCCATCCTTTAGCCCCACCATCCCTTCACCCACCCTACATCCATCCCGTAGTCCCACCATCCCTCCACCGACTCCACATCCTTGTCCTGGGTCTGAAATTCATCCACCCACCCCATAGTCATTTCCCAAGGTGTCACTCATTCCATCCTTTGACTTAGGTATTCATCTAACCCCACCTGACATGCAGCAGGAGCCACCCTCCGACAGTACGTCTATTGGCCCTTCATCAGCCATCGACCCACCCCATGTTCAAGTTGAGCAGGCTGGTGGGTTACTTGCTCAACCAGAAGGTCAGTCGAAACGTATATCAAAGGAACCTCCTTATGGGGCAGGGGGGCACAAACATGGACACAACGTTGGGCCCGAGGCATCTGACGAAGGATATGCAAGACCTCCTCCTCATTATACGAGACAGCATAAGGTCCAAAAAAGGTAACTGAAATGATACATTTTCAAAGTTTATTTTACAATATATAAGCAGCTAAAAAGCATTCTTTGTTCCGATGGAAATTACTTAATCATTATGGTTTGTTCACTTGTTACTTTCATGAAGATGATGATGCTATGAAAAGGCTGGAAGCACTAAAATTCAAGTTTAGCACAATAAAAGTAGCAACAAATAACTTTTCTATTGCCAATAAGCTTGGAGAATGCGGATATTAGGTCGATTTTGAAGTGGCTGGTAATGATTCTAACTTATTAATTTGTGATGTATTTAACTGCGGCCAATTAGAGGGGCTAAGCCTTATGAAGTTGGGGAGTTTGAAAATGTGCTGTATGATTATGTTGTTTATCAAGACCGTATCTATTTTTGAACTTTGCTCTGTACGTAGGGTCCAAAGAAACTGATGAAAAGGCTGATGAGGTTCTAAAGTAGGATATTTTGGATTGTTGGACGTCAGAAAATCACTATCGATGGACTGAATCTAAGTATTAAACATTTCTAGATTTAGACCATTGATAGTGATTTTCTGGAGTCTAACAATCCAAAATATCCAACTTTAGAACCTCATCAGCCTTTTCATCAGTTTCCTTGGACCCTACCTCCGAGGTCCACGAAAATGGAGGTGTATCATAAGAAGTCGAGTAGGTGTATTCAATCGATAAGTTTTGGTGGGGAAAGAGTTGGAGCTAGCGTTGTTGCTGATGAGGAAGTTGGGAGTGGGAAACTTGTTGCTGTTGCAACACCCAACAAGGTATGTAAAACAAGTTTGATGGGGCTTCACCCATTTTTACAATTGATGGTCTATTTTGTTATGTAAAGGGTACATGTTGTATTGTATTTAGATGTTCACATTATGCCTTAACCAATAGCTTTTTTTGGTTCTGTTCTCGAGGGGTCTTGATAAATTCTCCTGTTTCATGTTAAATGGTTGCTAGGTTATTTGCTATCGTAAATTACCTTCTGAAGAACAAATCAAAGACGTTTTGAGAAAGAAGAACTTTAAAGAAGCCATTGCCTTGGTGGAGGAACTTGAGTGTGATGGTGAATTGTCAAGGGATATGCTCTCCTTTGTTCATGCTCAAGTGGGGTTTCTATTGCTGTTTGACCTGCATTTTGAGGAAGCAGTAAATCACTTTTTGTTGTCAGAGACAATGCAGCCTTCTGAAATATTTCCATTTATAATGCGAGATCCAAATCGTTGGTCACTGCTGGTATACATCTTTTCTAATGTCTATGTTTGGTCTACTCGTACGTACTCTGTTGTCAAAGATTGCTTCTACCTCATACCGTTGATTATTCTAACTATAAACTCACTCAAAAAAACCAAAAATGTAAAATAAAAAATACAATATCTGCCCAATAATTGATGATACCATACTTTCAGGTTCCTAGAAACCGATATTGGGGTTTGCATCCACCCCCTAAACCTGTTGAAGATGTTGTAGATGATGGGTTGTTGGCTATCCAAAGAGCTACCTTCCTGAGAAAAGCAGGTGTAGAAACTTTAATAGATGATGATTTTCTTTTGAATCCACCAAGTAGAGCTGATTTATTGGAGTCAGCAATCAAGAACATTATCAGGTGCTTACATTTCTTGACTTGGTGTGTCTTCTTCTTTTTTCCTTGTGTAATTGCTGCAGCATGCCTCTCTCCCTAACCACTGCAGTGCCATGAGGTAAAGTAAACGGGGGAGGGTGGTGCCGGATCAGGTATTGGATTATCTAGTTTTCAATTTAAATTATGCTAGCATTCTAGAGAAGAATGATCCACATTTTTTCCCCTCATCAGACTGTTTTAATACTTTTTTTAATTTTTTAATTTTTTTTTGTGGCATGTGATCTGACTTCTGAGCAGTGGTGTCATTGTTTAACTCTATTGCTCTTACTATAGGTACTTGGAAGTTTATCAGGAGAAAGAGTTAACATTGCCAGTGAGAGAGGGAGTTGACACACTATTAATGTACCTTTATAGAGCTTTAAATCGTATTAATGACATGGAAAAGCTGGCATCTTCAGAAAACAGTTGTATCGTGGTATGTACCAATATATACATATGACACACACAGACCTGTCTGAGCACACACACATACATACATTTTGTATATCCTTTGCTTTCTTAAGTTAATATATTCATTATTTGTCCAGACTAATAGGGGACTTATGATATGGACTCGGTTTGTGTTAGTTACAGAACTGCATCCCTCCCCCCCCCCCCCCCCCCCCCCCCCAAAAAAAAAAAAAAACCTGATTTCTTCATGTGTAAATTGTTGAGGGGAGCCAAAGAACTAGAAAACCTGAGCATTAAGAAGTTGGAAACATTGAATTATGGTTTCTAATAAAATAGAATTTTGAGGAAAATGGATGAGAAAAGTTCTCTGAAATTACTTGTCAAGAAAAATGGTTCTCTGTTATTCTGGTTACCTTTTCTAGTAGAATCCTAGGAAGAAGTGGCTGAACGAACAGTAAGATCACAAGCAAAAACTAATTTTGTCACTCTAGATCCATGCACATTTCTTCTACAAGTTTGGCGATCTTTGAAGAAAGCCTAATAATGAATGTGCTTGATGTACTCAATGGCTAATCAGGATCTTCTTTATGTCTCTTTTTAGGTTGCTGATATCAACCAGGTGCTTGCTGTTCAAGTTTTAACATCGGAAAGAAGAGCCAATCAACTTTCCCCAGGTGGGCCCCATGCCTATAAGAATGGTCATGTCATGATGAACTTTGGTTCTGATGTTATGTATTTATTATACACGCACACACATATGAATGTATGCTTGTGTATATTGATTCAAATGGGCGCCAATCTTTCTTTCTCCTGCCATGGGTTTTTAGCCAATAATTTTGTGTTTTCTCGTGTGGATATCACAGGTGGTTCATGCCATCCTATTTTTTGTTTTACAATGTTTGGAAATTTATTTCACATCACACTGGTTTCCCTCTTTGTTTCTTTTTATAAATCCTTTAGTGAAAATTTTTGTAAGCATCACTTTGTACCAATATATAATTATTTTTTAAATGTAGGGAACTTTTTTTTTTTTTTTGGGGGGGGGGGGTGGTGGTGGATAGGAGAATAATTTATTAGGAAGAAGAAATCTCAAATGTGAGCGCCCTTAAAGAATTATAAACAGACACTCATGAAGTCCAAACAATCAACAATAGAACTACAAGACACCCCGCCAATCGAAGTACAATATTCGAACAAAGATCTCAAAAAGATATTTTTAATATCTTGTATGGATTTCTCTTTGTTCTCAAAAGATCTGATGTTTCCTCTTTCTCCATAGGGTCCACATAATGCAATGTGGTGTAACTTACCTCACAACCCTATTACGATGACTTCTAAATGCCCCTCTCTAGATGGTTAACAAATCAATGACCTGGCCTGGCATCACCGAAAGTACCCCAAAAGCCATAAATGCAAAAGACCACAGCTCCCTAGCAATGGTGCAATGCAGCAACAACTGCTCAAACATTTCGTTCTAATAGTCACAATAAGCAACTCCATTTCACATGATCATAAGCCTTCTCTGTATCCAATTTGAGTACCACTCTAGGTATCCTGTCCCTTAATTTATTGTCTAGGCACTCATTAGCTATCTAAGATCTGTCATCCTCGGACAAAAGTATTCTGATATTTAGATACTAACTTCCCTAACACCATCTAAAGTCTGTTGGCCAATACTTTTGCTAATATTTTTATACAAGCAACTCATCAAACTAAATATAGGGAACTTGATAAGATAGTTCAATATCTTATGAAAACTCAATAAGATAAAGGTTGCATTTTCATCACTTTATTTTCTTGGCTGTAGCAAGATGAGTGTCGACCCTCTGATTTGTGTCACTTCTTGGATTAATTTTATTTTTAAATTTTTTAGCAGCAGTTGAGTATATAGCCTGTATGCTTAAATTGTCATCCTAGATTGTTTTACACTTCAATTATTAATACAGATATCATCATGTTAAAAAGAAAAAAAAAAAAAGGAAAAAGAGTTCATTAAATTTTGCTAGCTGCAGGCCTATGTAAATTTTTTCCTTTCCTTTTTGTTTTTGTTGTAACCGGTCTAATATATTATTTCATTACTTATCACAGATGAAGTTATTCCAGCAATTGATCCAAGAAAGGTAGAAATTTTTCAAAGGTATGTTCATCACATACACTGCACCCCAGCTTTGCTGCAGTATAATTGTATGAAGTTATTTATATCAAAGGGTGCTCAACCTCTCATCTTCCACCTGCTTGGGATCTCTCTCATTTTGATTCGTTCACTTTTTTAGCTTTGTAAAACGATGATAGATAGACCACAAAGCTCCCACTTGGAACTAAAGCTAATAGATCATTTTTATACTTGTAAAATAAGAATTATGTTGGTAAAAGGTTAATTACTTCTGTTCCCTTTTTTTGTTTGTTATTATTTGCCCGATTACAGATCCATAAGCTTTAGCCATTGCTGTAAACATGCAATGATGCTTGTTAATATTGTTTACAATTTCTATTTTGTTATTTTGATTTTGATTTTTGGTAAAGAAACAATAACTGTAAAGACTGATGGAAAAAAAAAAAAACTGTAAAGAAAATAAAAATGAAGCTTGTTGGGTAGCCTTTGGCCAAGTCTGGATTTCTACACTCGTTATTCAAAAAAAGGGGAGGGGGGAAACCTTGCTGTCAAAACTGTTGTTCAATTTTTCAATATAAAAGGCCTTTTTTTTTTTGTGGCTGTGTGTTTTTCATTAAGAAACTTGTAGGTTGGATATGGGGCTATGATATCCAGCCTACTTAAGAGAGCAGCTAAATTATATGAATTGTGAAGATCCATACACTCTGGGACTGGTGTCAGAGCACCAATATGCTGGTCCAGAATTTGTTGTATGCCTTCTTAAATGATATATGAATGGAAAGTCAGAAAATAGTACTGCTTCAAATTGCCCTTCTCATCTATCATGAGCATGTAGCAGGTTACTTTGATGAGGTAGCCTCAATTCTTTGTCTTTGTGATTGTATTTGGAAAGGGATTGATTAACATCTTCGTACTTGACCTTCCCTTTTTCTTTTTTTAATAACATTTCATTTTAAAAAGAAAAAAAGAAAACAGAAAAAGAAAAAAGAGGGAGCCTTATTTGTGTGTAATATATATTGAATGACAAAAAAGAAAAAGAAAATATATCCATACTCCTAGGATATTCCTCTTTTTTTTTTTTTTTTATATAATTAATATATATATATGGGAACTCCTAGGATATTCCTTATACAGCTTAAATTCATGTCAAATTCAATTTAAAAGGTGTACATTTTTAAGGTTGTAGGAAGGGTATAAGACATCTTTTTCTTGAACTATACATTAAATTATTGAAGACTATAGTTGTATGACCTAAAATTATAAGTCATACAACTATAGTCTTTAAGAACTGAAGTGTCCTTGCCATAAATTTGTTACCGTTCAGGTAGTGTTGTTTCACTATCTATAACAATAAGAGATAAAGGATTCATATAACTAACGGTACAGTTTGCTCTTCTATAAGTCTATTTTTCTCATCCGTGAGATTATTTCAAAGCTATAAATGATACGGGTCTTTCATAACACAATTATCTGGTATCTTTTATTTTTGTTACAAAATTTTGTTCCTCATGTTTTTCTCAACCCCCTTTTCCCCCTATGGTTCTGAAGCCTCTTTCTTATTTTATGTGCCTTTCAAACCGTGAATTTTTTTTCACCTCTTTTAATTTCGCAGGTACCTCCAGTGGTTGATTGAAGATCAGGACTGTGATGATACTCAATTCCATACATTATATGCTCTATCACTTGCCAAATCAGCAATTGAAGCCTTTGAAACTGAAAATACTTATCAAAACAGTGACATTGGAAGGGTAGATGAGACAGTAATTTCTGATAATAGAATCAACTTGATCTTTGAAAGTCCTCTTCAAGAAAGACTGCAGATATTTTTGTCGTCTTCAAACTTGTATGATCCAGAGGAAGTTCTTTACTTGATCGAAGGATTGGAGTTATGGTTGGAAAAGGTCCATTGGAACTCTTATAATTACTTTGTTGTTGGTTCTGCCTATTGACTTGGCTGAATCTTCTGATTATGTACTATTCAGATCGTTTACTACCTAATGATTTGCATCATTTCTTTCAAACTGTTGTTAGGTTAGGCATGAATGGCATTGATACTTTTTTAGTGCCAAATGGTAAATGGTCTTTGCTTATTGCTAAATATTATTCCTGACTTTGACAGGCAATTCTTTACAGAAAACTGGGTCAAGAGGCATTAGTGCTCCAAATTTTGGCATTGTAAGTTTCAAATTTTAACTACAGACTTTTTACTTTTCCATTTCAATTTTGTTTTAGATTTTTTTTAAAAGGCACTTCTTGTATATGAAAATTTGCATGTAAGACACCTGAGGGCACAATACTTGTGTCCTGCACTCAGAAGATTTCAATAAAAGGATTTATCCTGTTCTGTCTTATATGGAGCCAATGGCAGGAGATAAGTTTTAGGGTACTAAGCATTATGTAATTAAGCTGAAGCTATTACTTTTGAGATAACTCATTAATTGGATTATAGCAGTTAGTGGCTTCTCTTGTGCTACATTCTTAGTCTTGTTGGATTTTTTAAATTGCAGATGTTTTTTAATTACTTCAGGGGGAAAAAAATTGCCATCATTTACAGAAGGATAGGAGAAAAGTTGTTTTACATGGGTCTTATGCATTTTTTCTCAAATAATGTTTATAAGTGATTATACCTTTTCCTATCAATTTAAGCTTTCAAGATCAGTGAAAGTTTTTAATGAAATTTTATTTACCTGTATAAAAAAAATTATTTTTCATAGTTTCAGAGTAAGTAGCCCTAAGTTTGAACTTTTTCATCTTCACTCTTCCTCCCATTTAAAAAATTAAAAATTCCATTTATTGGGCCCCACTTTATTAATGGGGAGTATGGGCCTATATGTGGGGTGTAGTGTTAGAATAATAGTTAAGTGATTAAATTCACAATTTTCTATCAGCTCAAGCTTTTGGGATTAGTGATAGTTAATCACGTTTGTTTTCTCTATTTGGTATGTGGAATTGACATGTTGATCATTGACCTTTAGATGTTGTCCCATATGAATTGCCTCATGTTGGTGTGCATGGTATCTCAAATCTCTTCCTCCCATCTTTTTCTCTAAAACCTTAACCAATGCCTTAAAGTTCTACTAAAATTGGAGACATCAGGAGAAACCTCTGCTTGTTTGGCTGGTGGTCTAGCTTCCATGGCTGGGTGTATTGTTTTTTTGATAATTTGATAGTTACAACTCAGGAGAGGGGATTCAAATTTTGGTTCTCCTAATAAAGGAGAGCTTACTGTGATACTGAGCTACAAGGCTCTTGGCACTGGATGTATAGTCTATCGATTTCCTTGTTCTTGCAAGATGCATTACAAAGGGGGAAAAAAAAAACAAAAAAAGCGTTGAACTTCTAAATTTTATTTCTCAAGAATTGTAGCTAATGTCACTTTGATCAGGTCAGAATAGTGGTGGGATTTTTGAGGATGTGGGATAGAAAACCATTACAATATTTTTTTTTGTGAATACGGATAGCATTCTAAGCATTTTACCTAGAGTTAAATTCGATGTGACTGTGTTTCTGTTCTATATGTATATATATTGCGTAAATCTGCTGAAGAGTTTTTTTCTTTCGTTCTTAATTGTGTATATCATGAGATAACATCTAGCAGTCTCCTAACATGCCCCGTCCATGCTCAAATGGTACCTCTTGTTGAAGAATAGGCAGAGGATCTGCTTGTGGCTGTGGCTGGAAGACCCACTTGGTGTGTGTATAACTTACTAATTAAAAAAAAGAGAGAGACATGTGGTTTGAATTAGCATTAGTTTAGATAAATTCTTTGTTGGGTATAGTTTGTGGAATTTGAAAATATAAAGGAATTTAAGCCCTATTCATGGTTTAGGAGCAGGTGCCAGCTTGTGAGTTTCATGTTATTTTAAAAGTTGTCAATGACAAGTGAATTGCTGGATATATGTGATTAATGTACACTTGTCTTTCAGGAAACTGGAAGATAGTGAAGCAGCTGAACAGTATTGTGCAGAGATTGGCAGACCAGATGCCTATAACGTTGACTCATCTCCTGATCAATCAGCCGGTAAATGCTTTATTTTATTATGATCTTTACACAACTCAGCTGTAATGTAAGAAAAATTACAGTGGATGATATGGGGATATTGTTTGCAAACCGGATAATATATGATCTTGTGTGAGAAATTGTGTTTCTATTATTCTTCATAAAATCAATTATAAGAGAACGAAATACTGTAATGTACATAGATAAAAATTTGCTATGTTACAAGCACCAACTAAAATTTCCACTTGAGAATCAGCAGAACTAATAATTACTTTCTTGTGAAGTGACTGAAAATGAAGAAAATTCGGGTTCTGCTTCTACTTCTGCCAGTACTGAAGAAAGTATTGAACTTTCACCAGCAAGAGCAAGACCTCAAAGGGTGAACCGTGCACAAACAAGGTATGTGAATTCTGGACGAACTTGTTGGAACAGATGCAATAATGTATTGAATTATATATTAATAGGAACTGTAATGGGGTGTGGAATGGAAATGGTTTAAGTACTTATTGGGTTTGCTTTGTTGCAAGTTTTGGCTTTGGAACTTTATAAATCAGCTGTAGATTGACAGGTTATAGTGTTTTGGTTTCTTAATTGCAGACTCGTGTTCATTTCTCCAAGCAAACTGAGGATGAAGCTCATAGGGCCTCACCATCTTAGAAAGAAGGATGGATCAAACAGTAACTCTTCCAGACACAATTTGGTAATTGTTGCTGTGTTGGCCACTAGTATTTTCATTATTTTGTGTGGAACACCTTGATTCTATGCTGTACTGTCTCTAGGGGTTTTGGTTTTTTTTTTTTCTTTTTTTTTTGTTTGGTGAAGTATAAACACATTAGCATTTTCTGGGTCTTGTGTTTTTGTGAGTACTCTGCAATATATCATATGATTTTTGAGATTTTTATTGTTGAAGTTGTAAGTTGAACTCTTGTTGGGCCACTCACAAACAGATATAGACTGTATTTTCTATAATGTGGTGTTCAAATTATTGCTAGCGACTGTTTTGATCTTCTCATCAACAATGAGTATAGATATGCCTGTGTGAAAGGACTTATTTTTCTGCTGTCAAATACTTTTTTTTTTTTTTTTTTACACTCTTCTCCTGCCAAGTGGCAGTTATACCCTATTACCCATTTGATTTTCATCAGTTTCGATTCCTCTGCAATTCTATAAGGTACAATCCTCACAAATTCTCTTCCAATTCCATTTTATTTTTGAACCGTCAATCAATCTGAACCCTAGTAGATCTTTTAAGAAACTAAATTTGATGAAAAAATTCCAGCTTGAAGTGATTTTGTTTTCAAATTTGATAGCTTTTGTGTGGTTTTTGCTAAATACTCAAAGAAAATGAAATGGGTAATAGGGGATTGGAATTAGTATCTGTTAAGTGGGACTTTGACTTGTGGGGTGTGTTTGAATTGGATTAATCTGTGAATGTTTGTGTGTTTTGAAAAAAAAACTGGAACTTTTCCATGTGGAATGGCTAATTAGGTAGAGCTGGTGTTTTAGACTGTTGATCTCGAATTTTGGGTTCACTGAGTTTGGTTAATTTTGATAACATGTCTTTTATCACTTGGTATTTCTTCATTTGAGGACAAGGATCCTCTCCATTTGAAATGGAACACTCCATTTAGAGTTAAGATTTTATTTCTTCTTATGATGGGAATATGTCATCTACAATTTTAGATGACACGATGAAACTACTTTATATATGCAATATTTAATTTGGATGTTAAAATGTTTTCATTAAAAATGTAGAGGATTTCCTCTGGAAGATAAAAATTGGTATCTTTTGAATTTTTCACAGATGAATTTTTATTTGAGGAGTAAAAATATAACTTGGACTACATTTTAGGTACAAGAAGTATATTTTATCCTTTAAGAGAAGAGAAAAAAAGAGCTAAATTCCTAGGAGAAGAAAGATTTACATCTGAACTGACTTAGGAAATTGTAGCATTGCAGTACTTCCAACGAATTTGAGAATTGGAACATTGGTTTCTTTTAGAGTAAGTGCAATGGGGTCTAAACGATCCCTCTGGAATTCATCAGTGCCTGTCTCTTCTTCGATAGTTGAGGACAAGAAAGATAAGAAACTGAAAGGGTCAATTAGTACAAACCAAGATTTGGAGAAGGGTGCTGTGAAGGTTGTTTATTTTTGCCTTTGTTCTCTGTTATATGTCTTATGCTCATTCTGAATTTGTATTGATTAAGATTTGTTTGATATGTATGAAAATGGTGTTAAAAGCTCTTTAGGTGAGATTCAGAGATTTAAGGATGACCCGGCAAAAATTGAGACAA